>NW_017307163.1:206935-257507 GCF_000935625.1 Nanorana parkeri | reverse complement strand
GTAGAAAAATATATTTAAATATATCATTTTTATTTGTTAAATTTATTTTGTATAATTTTACTCTTTATTTAATTTTATTGTTTTACACTTTTCACTTTTTAAAACAAAAATACTTTAATTTAATTATATCAAGCAGTCATTGTGCATTAATCTCACTGTTACTGCTTGATAATTTAATTAATTAATTTTTCGTTATTATTAGGCTGCTTCAAACTTACGAAAAGCCAATAAGAACCTTAGTGACACTGATCCTGCAGCATTTTAGTGACATCTGATTAGGATCAGATGTCACTAAAGGTTTTCTGGTCATTCCCACAATGATCAGAAACCTGCAACATTCTTTCAGCAATAGAAACATGTAGCTAAATGTTTCTATTGCTGAAAGTTTAGGAAAAAAAGCCGGTATACATCGGGATTTCCCGATCCATACTAGCTGTCAGTGACGACTAGAGCTGCAAATACCTCTCTGCTCTCACTGTCAGACACGCGATTCCTGAAAGGGATTGGGTGTCTCAAAAAGCTTAACTCTTTAAATAATGGATGCCTCAATACTGAGGCATCCACTAATGAATGACAATCATTGATTCTCAGCGGTTACCAGCATTACAGAGCCCCAAATAGCTGATCAGATACAGTGTACGTGAGCAGTCATTTGGGCACTTTACATAGTAAGTTACATAGTATTTGAGGTTGAATAAAGACATTAGTCCATCAAGTCCAACCTATTAGGATCACCCATCACGACTACATTGCCCTCTCTCCCAGCTATTCCTGGGACTTTGTGGTGGGACGTGCAGTGTACATCTCCTGTTACCCCCCAAGTGGCTCACATCCAATGTTAACCACATACTAACCGCGGTGTTTACACCCCCTTCCTGTCCAGACCATTTTTCAGTATTCAGCGCTGCAGTACTTTGACTGATGTTTATTCCGTCATTCAATGCTGTACTGAAATTAATTTTATACCATTTTTTTGGGACAGATCTTTCTTTTGGTGGTATTTAATCACCACTGGAGTTTTTATTTTTTACTATATAATGAAAAAAGTACAGAATATTTAAAAAAAACTGTTTTCCCTTTATTATGTTAGGAAACATTTATTATTACCCAATTTTTTGGTAAAATATAAAAGACGGGGTCACGTCAGGTAAATAGACACAGGTAAATAGAAACCAAACATGTGATGCCTTAAAATTGTGCGCGCCCGCGAAATCGCAAAAAAACTACAATAGCCAAAATTGGCCATAGTTGACTCTTTAAAAGATTTTACCCCTCATCAGGTTGGTGTTATCAGTGATGGATGCCCCTAGAATTATTGCTCTCACTGCGAAGTTCACTGTGATATGTAGCAAGTGCTGCCTAATTGGAGCAATCGTCGTTTTTGCATGTAGGCGCACATAACGCGTTTTTGCGCATCTATGTGAGGGTGGGGGAAAAATGTGTGGGGTTTTTTTGTGTGAGTAAATTTTATTTATTTTGTGTCCAATTTTTTTTTTACTTTTCTTTTACACTTAACTTGATTGTTATCACATAGAGGGATAAGAATCCCCCTATGTGATATCAAATTACAGTGACAGGTCCCCTTTATGGAGACATCAGGGGTCTCTAAGACCCCTAATGTCACCTAGGGACCCCCAGAGAAGCTGATGAAGCACAGATCTGCTTCATCAGCTTATCTCCGGTTTCTGTACTGGAGAGTGACAGAGGAATGTGGAAGTGATGTAGTAAACATCACTTCCTGCATTCAGAGACCGGGGAGGAGCACAGAGCCATATCGTCCATCCCTGATTGGATGCCTGGGATCGAGGGGATGGTGGCGGCGGTGACGACAGCGACCATGAGAAGAGGTAAGGAGGTGGGGGCCCACAGAGACTTGCAGCATACAAGCGATAAGCATCTTTACAGAAAACGGACCGCTTGTATGTAAACGGCCATCGCTGGCTGTTTAAAATTCTGACAGTTTCCAGCTTGTGCGCGCCAGTTTCCAGCTTGTGCAGGCTCGGGCATGAAGGACGTCTAAAGACACCCACACGCATCCAGAAGACTCCCATCCGGCCATTTTTCAATGTTCGGCTGACGGGAGGTGGTTAAAAAAGTAATAAGAATAAAAAAAGGGCATTTAAAAAGTATATACAAATGAAGGAACTTGGTTACCATTTCAAAGTTACAAAGAATATAACAAAATATGTCAAAAGGATATAAAGATCTAAAAGGAACGAAAGGTTGCAAAAGACTGCAAGATAAACCTTGCATGTAGGCCCCTTATCAGATAATTCAGTGTTGGTAACTGGAGCTCAAATAGAAGGCAAATCTATTAAATACCTTCCTCAGCTCTGTGTACACTAGACATGTGCGATTCGTTTCGTTCCGAATCGAAATTCGGACGAATTTTCGGAAATTCGGACATTCGGATGTATCCGAATTCCGAATTACAGACATAACGAATGCAAACGAATCCGAATTTCCATTTCCGAAATTCGGTAGCGTTAGTACGAACGTTCGTTTCGTTTTCTGTTCTTATTCGTTTCTTATTCGTTTCGTTCGTTGGAGCAAAGTGACATTAGAGAAGGAGAAAAATATTTTTTCCCCCTCAAATGTTACTTTTGCTGCAAACGAACGAACGAAACGAATAAGAAACGAATAAGAACAGAAAACGAACCGAACGTTCGTACTAACGCTACCGAATTTCGTCCGAATCTGAATTCCGAATCCGAATTCACTTTCACACCCGAATCCTGAAAAACGAAATAACACAAATCCGAATTTAAAACGAAACTAAACTAAACAAATTTTTTGGCAGTGCACATGTCTAGTGTACACTAAGGAACAAGGTAGAACTCAAGTCCATAATGGCAGTGTCACAGACTCTAATGAACCACAAAGACTCACAACTGATATGGTCCACAAACATTTGCAAAGGCCAAGGGGGCACTCTTTGCATCTGGATGAAAAGAGGTTTACCCTTTGCATACAGAAAGGCTTCTTCACAGTTAGAGCTGTGAAAATGTTTAATTGACTTCCTCCAGAGCTGGTTCTAGCTAGCTCAGTTAACTATTTGAAAAACAATTTGGATGCATTCCTAAATGCACAGCATATTACTGGATATTGAGTTCATATAAGTATAAGTACCAGCGATTGTTTATCCAGGGAATATCCGATTGCCTTATGGGATCACAAAGGAATTTTTGTCCCCCTGTTGGAGCAAATTGAAACATGCTTTATAGGGTTTTTTTTTGCCTTTCTCTGGTTCAACAGTGGGTAACTGTGGGCATAGCGTTCTATTTTAGGTTTTTCTTACCCTTTTTTTCTCTTATCTCTATAGGTTGAACCTGATGGACTTGTGTATTTTTTCAACCTAACTGTGTAACTTTGAAACATATTGTATAATTGATATTCAAAATACAGTGGTGCCATGGTTCACAAACTTAAAGTGACATTAAACCCTCAGATTTACTAATATAAACCAATACTGTAATGTGTGCCTTACTGTAATCCATGGTTGTTTCCCTTCTCTTTGCTGCTCTTCCTTTTAAATCCTCATGTCTTCTCATGCTTGGGGAGAACTTCCCTTTTCAGCTCAGGGCCTCTTCCTGTAGTGCTGGCTCAGGTTACAAGCCTATAGAAACTAATACACAGACACCGTGTATCCATTCCTGAGACAAGGCAGTCTGCTGCAAAACAGAAGTTCTGCAGAGTATGAGAACAGATACAGATTTAAAAGGAAGAGCAGCAAAGAGAAGGGAAACAACCATGGATTAAGTAAGGCGCACATTACAGTATTGTTTTATGTTAAAAAATCTGAGGGTTTAATGTCACTTTAATTTGTTCTACGATTCTGGTGGCAAACTGAATTGGTTGCGAACCAAATGAAACTGTAATCAGACCGCGATCTTGACTAGAGGAAGCCACGGCCATGTGTCAGAGCAGGGGAGATGGCTGCTGTTGTGTTCGTCACCTGATGCGGAGTTCGCAAACAGAAGCAAAATTTTGCCGAACTTCCTGTTTGCAAACCGAAGTATCAATTTTCTATCTAGTATCTAGTGCATCTAGTGCACCATTACCAAACTCCATGTTTTAATCAGAAATATAGCAGCATGTTCCTTAATTTGTAGACAATTGTGGCAAAGCAATAGGGTCTACTTTCCAGAAATGGGGCATTTTTGCGGTGTTCCTTTGGTGTTGGCATTGTCTTTGATATATTTTATAGCAGAAAGCAAGGGAAACGGTTTTATGCTTGGTCTATTTTCCTATAAATAGTAATAAACGAAGTTCTGAATACATAACACTAAGTGAAAGCACTATCTGTTTAAGAAAAAAGATAAACTCTGAATTTAGGTACAGTATTACATGACAATTGTCAGTCAGACTATTACAGCACTGAAAACTGAAAAATGGCCTGGTAATGAAGAGGTAAATGCATGCTAAACTATTCCAACTTACATTTTCATCTATTAGATACAGTGTATTGGGGTGGCTTCTAATGTTTTCCTCCAGCTAATGTAATGATCTATCTTTAACATTTCATCTTTTTTTGTCTTATCTTTTGTGTAACGTGAAAATAACACACAGTGTATTAAATAGATGCATTATTCAGGAAATCCACAAGCTGAGTAAACTACCCACAAGGGTAACAGCTAGGCACAGTGGGAAACATTTTGAAGTTTCTGTTTGAAATAAAAATACATTAGAAAGTGCTTTCCTTTTATATTACTATAAACAGTAAAAAATATTGTTTCTGCATACTGTCTATCATACATTGTCAGCCTGACAAATGATAGCATGTCCCAGTAATGCTTCCTAGATATTGCATATTTTTTTATAGTAGGAATATACAGTATCATTTTGTAAAGCGCTCCGCAAATTGTTGGCGCTATATAAATCCTGTATTATAATAATAATAATAATAATGTCCTATGCATACATACAGTGGTTGACCTAGTTTGCACCTAAAAACTGCATTATTTAAAAAAAAATAAAAATAAACAGAAGATTCTGTGCAATAAAACTATACTGTATCAGCAGAAACGCATCCGCCACTGCTTCAAAATGTATTTTCCACTGCTTTAAATATGAATGAGAGTGTGTGTGCTTTTTTAGAAGTCTTTTTTTGTTGGTGTTGTGTTTGACTATCTTACTTTTTACAGAATTAGCCAATCACTGATGAGTAGTAAAAGTAAGTTATATATTGTACTCTGTATGATACAGCATGCTCTTCATACGGTTTTCTCTGCTGCATTCTAAACAGAATCACAGATTTGTTGATCTAAAGTATTCTACAAGATTCAGTGAAGTGTGTTTTTCTCAGATGTCTACTCTACTCGTTAAAGTGTGAATTCACATTTGGCACAGTTACATCTATATTGTTTCTTTTCCTGCCTTAGACCCCCTCCCCCCTTCACACCATAGCATCACAGAAACACTGTTTCCCACATTTGGCGTCCATCCCCACTAATTTCAATGGGTTCCTGGGCATGTGCCAAACACGGGAAAGTAGTGTATGTAGCAAATTCTGTGACGTGTCCGGTGTTTTTTTTCTGCGCATTTTGCTATGTGCGAACACATGGGAACAAAATGCATTAGTTTAGCTACATTCGGGGTGCCATTAACTAGTAATGACACCACAAGTGTGTTCGGCGTTTGGTGTGCTTTTCATGAACTTGCATCAAAGCGCACACTTTTGCGCACATGTTACCAATGCGCCAACATGTGAACTGGGACTTATGCTCAGAACACCCCCCCTATCACCACACCTCCACCAGTCTTACACTAACCTGTCTCAGATCCAGCAAGATATTGGCAATGAGGTCACACAGCCGCTTATCAAAAGCTTCTGAGCTGGGCCTGCGCATACATCCTTTATTCTCGTTCATTCCTACTGAAAGTTCTTATTGGAGCACAGACAGAGTACAAATTCTCTATAGGAATAAATGAGAGTGCAGAACCTGTTTTAGGGAATTTTGAGAAGTGGCTGTTCAACCTCATATGCACTGATATCTCACTGGATGAGGAGCAGTTGAGTGTAAGACTGATGGTGGTTTGGGGAAAGCAGGAAAAGGCACAATATAAGTGTAACTGCACCAAAGGTCCAAAAGTGTAGTTTTTTCTTTATAATATCTGTGCCAGGCCATTGATGATCCTTTAAGCCTCTGAGTATATTTGTTGTACTTGCCCAACGTTCTACATCGTTCTACATCTCCCATCAGTTAGTTTTTCTTGAACAGTCAGCTTCAGCAAACATAACTTTTTAAATATGAATTTTGAAATTTGAATTTTGGAAGTACATTTTAGCCTTACAAATAAAGGATGATTAGTGCGCTCAATGATGTATCTCTTGAATACTAAACTCCCTAATGCATTTTCATTGCACCACCTCAAATGCTGCTGCCAACACTGGAAAAAGCATCAGTGACAGTTTTAGAAACAGCAACAGTAGCAGTCTAATTTTTCCTTCCAAGTCAACACCACTACCTGTCACTGCTGCCTACTAGGGATCAGCTTTGGGTTGGTTCTGAGGGGAACCTAACCTGTTCGCAGTTGACAGATCTGTGTTTGTTTGCATATGTGTGTGTGGTGTGCTTGCGTGCTGTAGGGGAAGTGTTGGCAATTATATATATTTTAAAATGCCATGGCATAAGCAAACTGTAATGTTTGCAAGTTAAAATGTTATATGAAAAAAACATCTAAGACTACTATGCAAACCTCATTTAAAAAACACTGTGACAGTGAG
This sequence comes from Nanorana parkeri, assembly GCF_000935625.1. Lineage (NCBI taxonomy): Eukaryota > Metazoa > Chordata > Amphibia > Anura > Dicroglossidae > Nanorana > Nanorana parkeri. Next base: position 250,780 of record NW_017307163.1, on the reverse strand, counting down.
AAATTACTTAAACTATCATTGCAATAAAAGTATTTTAGCTACTATTGGCGCTCCTCTGCATTTAACAATGTCAGTTGCCTGGTTGACATGCTGATCCAATTGCTTAATTAATTATTCTAACTTTAAAACTACTAAATTCAAGTTCTAGCTTAGTGACTCAGAGAGAACTGAATCAAGAAACATTTAGGCTACTTATATATTTTAGAAAGAATAGCAATGGCACTCTACATATTTATCTCAGTAGGGGGCCCCTTTACAGTGACTTTGTTACTAAGAAATATGCGGGAAAGTGCTGGCACCTACAGGTACCTGCATATACATGTACCAGCTATCATTAATCATTAGTACCAGCTACATTCAATTTTTGTAGTGATCGATCACTTATTGCTAGTGAATAATCATGTGAAGATCATGGACAATTATTGCTCCAACAAAAATTACCTCTGTACATGTACTCTTAGTACCATTCTTTTTTTATTCTGTATGTCATGATGATGATTCAGCAGTATAGTAAAGCAGAACATTTGCATATTCAAAGTACAGTACACATGTGATAAGAGCCAGCAATCATTATTTCACTACTTGATTTTGCAGCCATGTTCTGGCTAGCATGGAATAAAGGCCATAGGGAAATGGTTTGTTATGTGAGATAATTGGCTCATCAGTAAGGTACTATGACTCAATTACACAAAACAATTACATTAAAAGATTTACTGAGAAACATGAAGCTGCTTTTTTCCCCTGTTTTAAACTTTTTACAATTGCTTCCCTGATAAATCTATTAAAAGAATGCATATAAATGAGAAATAATGTCTAAGTACACATACTTGAGCTAAACATTTCTTAACCTTAACGCCATGTAGGGATGAACTTTAGATTCTGCTACCATGGCTTTGAGGGGAATACTGCATGGCCATTGCCTCCCATTGTAAAAAACGGCCGGCCGGGAGCTCCCTGGATCTGAGCGGGTGTTTTAAAACGTCTGCTTAGCCACGCCCACTCGTGCACACTGCACGTGAGCTGTACTAGGTGACATTAGGGGTCTTGGAGACCCCTGATGTTTCCATAAAGAGGACCTGTCACATCCTCTATGCTATCACATAGGGGGTTTTCTAATCCCCTTTGTGATTGTAATAAATTTAAGTGAAAAAAAAATTAAAGTTACACATGAAAAAGAATAAAAAAAACTATTTTTTTTTAAAGAGTCCCCACCCATACATACACGCATGCAAACATGCTTCAGGTGCGCATACATGTGAAAATGACGATTGCACCCATTATGCCACACATGTTACATATCGCCGCAAACATCGCAGTGAGAGCAATAATTCTAGGGCCATCATTTACTAATAACACTAAACTGATGAGTTTTAAAAGCTTTTAAAGCGTCACTTATCGTCAATTTTGGGTATGGTAGTTTTTTTTGCGATTTTTAAAGCTTGACATGTTTGGTGTCTATTTACCCGACGTGACCCCATCTAATATATTACCAAAAAATTGGGTAATAATAATTGTTTCCTAACATAATGAAAAAAAACTTTAAAAAAAAATGTCAGTAGTTTTTCCTTAATATATTTAAAAAAAAAAACGCAGTGGTGATTAAATACCACCAAAAGAAAGCTTGTTTTAATTTTTTACTATATAACAAAAAAGTACCCTAAATTTTGAAAAAAAAACCTGTTTCCCCATGAAATGTTATGAAACATTTATTATCACCCAATGTTTTGGTAAAATATAAAATACAGGGTCACATCGGGTAAATAGACACCAAACATGTCAAGCTTTAAAATTGCGAGCGCCCGCAAAATTCCCATTCTCTTAAGCAATTTGTAGGTATGGAATTGGAAGACTCTCCCAGGCTGCTCACTGGTCTTCTGTGGCTCTCTTCACCACTGCCCCCTGGGGTAGGGGCTCACCTTACCACAGGCATGACATTGCAGGTTGCCAGAACAGCAATTTGGTTCTCTGACCTTTCCCATTTTCCCTCTCCTCTCACCTCAGTTATCGGGAACCCTGACTTTGCTCCAAGCATGGAGAAAAGACACTTTCAGCAACTGATGGTCATAAATACATTTTGACTGCTAGACTTTTACTGCGATTAAAAATGGTTATCCCTGGAGGCACCTAGGATTTTAGTGGATCCCCCATTGAATTCCTGAACACTTTCTTCTCTTGAGCATGAGCTTGAGACAGGCCACTGTGGTTGAGAACATGTGTACAAATGGTCTTCTGACTCAAAAAACTATTTCCTGCAATGTACAAACTCCTTTCTACCCCTTCTTGATCACTGCTCCCCGTCTTTAAGCAGTAGGAGGCTGACTGGGGTCTGACCTTTACTGACAAACAGATAGAAGCTATAATTTAGATTACCCATAAATCATCCATTGTCAACAAGTTTCAGGAACAGTGCTACATAGTTATGTTAAGGTGGTACAAAGTCCCTTATGTCTTTCAAAAAAATGAACAGGCAAGCACCCTCAAGCTGCTGAAGATGTGGCACTGACCTGGGAACCATAACCTATGTGTTTTGGTGCTGCTATAAAGTGCTCCTATTTTTGGACTCTGCGCATGATATTGTCAGCAACTGGTTCTGGTAGACCTGGGACACAATTCTGTGACATATTTTTTGCACATGATGAATTTTCCACATCAAAGTATAGGACATCCTTGTCCATTTATCTGCTCAATGCAACCAGGGAGTGAATGCGAGCTCTATGGTGTCAACCGTTGGCCCTGTCTATGCGACTTTGGTTGTCCGAAATTAATGAGAGATATCAAATGGAGGACTTGACATATATATGTTCACTGAGGAAAGATAAGGAACAGATGGAGGCCCTGGCTTTACTTTAAGTCTATGGACCCATATCTCAGTATCATGAAGTGTGCCCCCTCTCCACAGCCCTAAACCAAATGAGGTGTGGTGGGGCTAGTTTGCTGGGGTGGTAGCTCTGGTAGTCTGTCTCTCTCCCATGGTTTCTGGTTTCCTAGATGCCACAGGGAGCTGTTCCTGTCCTTGCTCCATCCTGTCCTTTGTCTTTCCCCATCTATATTTGCCTCTTCTTCGTCTGTATTTTTTCTTCTCTAGTTCTGCAACCCACCTTTCTCTCTTTCTCACATTGTCATCTATAGCTCTTTTCTTCCCTTTTTAACTTATTGTGTAAGAATGTATATTCTCCACGATCAGCCCCAGGAGGGGTGGTTGAGTATTTTCTACCTTCTTTCTATCACTTTTTGTTTTTCATATGGTTGAATAATTTTAACATAATGTATATCTTAATGGTAGTTTAATGTATTGCGGAGGCACACTATCATGCTGTTGCATTTGAATGTATTGTTTTATTGTGTAAAGTTGCTGTAACATGTGCCATTTGGCCTTACTACAATCTCTGTGGTGTTTATTTTTATATGTGTGTTATATGAATAAAGAATGACAATTTTTTCCCCCCCCGCTGCTGGACAATTTTACACTGCAATCTAATAATTCTTAATGAGAGCTTGATTTGTTGGCCAGCGGCAGGACAATTGTGTATTAGCAAGACACTGACAGCCACAGAAAATCACTCAACAATTTCTATCCGCCAGTCAAAGTGGGTCTATTACCATAAAACCATGTACGATCCATATTGTTCTTTAACACCATGTACAGTTTTAAGACATCCTCCAAGCTTTTTATTTAAAGGATTTGTGTTTCTTCGATGTTGCCCTTGAAACCACATGAGATACATAGTACATGTATCCCAAAGCAGTGCCCCGCTTCCTATTTTTTATTTTTTTTTGGTGACAGATGTTGGCTATTAGCCCCCAAAAAAACAAATAATTTAACAAGACTTGCCCCAAACACTTTAGTGGGATTCATGACTAATGGAAACTGGTTAGAGGAATGGATCCAGATGGTAATGGTAAACAGCTCAAATTATAAGTGGCCCACAATCGTAAGTGGAGTGCCCCAGGATTTGGTCCTGGCACCAGTTATTTTTATCTTATTTATTTAATGATATAGAGTTTGGAATAAATAGCTTAATCTCAGTGTTTGCTGATGATATCAAGCTATGTGGGGCAACTTCACAGCAAGACATGGAATCACTGTAATCAACAAAACGTAAATAAAATTGAGGAGTGGGCTGCAACATGATAGATGTGATTAACAGCTGATATATGTAAAGTGATTGCACTCAGGAGCTAAGTACATGCATACAAAATACTCATTTTGCTAGGGGAGCCAGGGATGGAGTAAAATCTGGGGGCCCTTAAAGATCGCATACTTCTACCACGTTATAAAACACTGGCATCAACATCTTGAGCATGCAATTCAGTTTTGGACACCAATCAAACATTTCAATTAAAAACATGCTTATTTTTTAATAGGAAGGTGCACAGAAAAGAGCAGATTTCAGCTCTTGTCCAAAGACAAAATTTTTTTGGCATATTACCTGCAAATTATGTATCATTAGGATTCTTCTACACTCATCTGTGCAAACTTTAACAGCTGTCAGAGACTCTGAACTGAACACTGTTAAATTCTCTGAAGAATGCAGATTACCACCAAGCACATGGCATGTCACTGCAGGTAAACTGACCAGAAGTGCAGATTTATAAAAGTTATGCTCCGTTGATCTGAAGGCCCTCATTGAGATGTGGTGTGCCCTGTGGTAAACTTTGTTCATCATAGAAATGCACAGACTTCTACAGACAGCCACTGACAGCTGTCAAAGTCTGCACAGGAGAGTGGGCATAAAGATCTCAGATCTTCAAACTTTGGGCACCATTAATATATTTGTCATCCATTGTGCATAACAGAATGCTATGTGTCTTGGGAGCACTACAAACTATGCACAGTAACAGGTGCTGAAGTAACTGGACAGATGGCATTGCTCGAGTCAACATAATCCAGTTACAAACACACCATATAGTTGATGAGAAAGTTTCAAATTTATTTAAAATTCATACATAGAATAATTGACCAATGTTTAGGAACTGCACAGGTTCCCTTTATGAAAGGATCAATAAAATAATATACTCAGGCAAAACCTGTTCAAGAGCTAATAACCAATTAAAAATCAGATGCCGTTATAAGGTCATATTCAAATGATAATCTAATTAGTAACACTAATACTGTTTGAAACAATATACCATTATATTGAAATAACCCATGAACTGCAGTCATTACCTACTACAACAGACAAGGCCCAGATGTGTTTAGATCAAATAGTAGTATTACAATATTGGATGTTTGTGTGTGTTAGCAGGGCTGGTTTTATATTGTATAATATTGTACTGCCCCGGCCCCCCCAGCACACATATTCATAGTTCCAGATAAGACATTAGAACAAACTCACTGAAATACATTTTAGTTAACTGTATTGAAAAGTAGAATAATTTAAGGCAATAAGCAGGTTTTCTACAAATTAAATGAATTAACATTCACATACTAATTACTTAAACTAAACTAATAAACTAACTAATGCAGTACTAAAATAATTGGAAAATATGCATAAATTCATAAAATGTTATATCAACCTAAACAATCAAACCAATAAATATTTTAAAAAATATACAATGAAAGAAAACAATAGTCCTAGTTAGAGAAGTTGAATCAAAAGAGATCATTTCCACACTAACACAGCCCGACACAATGAAGCTGATTTACTAAAATATGTGAGAATGTTTACACAATAAATTGTGTAAATATTCACTCCAATTATCCAATCATGTGCAGATTAAATAAGTAAACAAGAATTTTGTTTTCATGATGATTTGATAATTGAAGTGAATCATCACACATTTTATTGTGTACACACTGTCAAATGTGTTAGTAAACCTGCCCCAATCAGTATCATATTGAAATAAGTAATTGGAAAAAAAGCAGTAGGATGCAGTGTATATATTTGTATATATTATGCGTATATATTGTCAAAAACATGAACCAATCCTTCTACAAATGACACTGCTCAAAAGAAGTGAATGTAACCACATTGTTTTTGTTTTTGTTACAGTTGAACACACTAATAAGAGAGTCGTTACTGAAATTCCAATGGCATCAGATTTGGAGCAAATTGCATTACTGTCCCAAGCCAAACCTGAATTAAAAAAAACATTTGTTTAGGCTCAGATTTTTCATTCTTTCGGGTTTCAGGTCCGAACTCCATTTTGTTATTTGGAATTGGATATTTCGGAATTTCGTTTTAGTTTCAGACCGGGTTTTCTGATTAGCCAGAAAACAGTCATGTGTCTGATTTACTTCCATTTTGAACGAAATTCAGATGATCCCAAATTTTGTTTTGGGAATGCGGGCTAATGCCGTACGTGTCCCCTCGGTGTGTGTGCTCACCACAATGTCCCAGGAGCTCGGAGCCTCGCATAGCTGAGGTATCCTCAGCTATGCGCAGCTCCGAGCTCCTGGGACAGTGAGACTCGGGAGTGACTGAGCTGCTTGTGTGTCCGCTTTTCCGCTCTGAGCAACGCCGCCGGATATGTTCTGATTCCTCTGGAACTTCCGTGCTCGGGACTCCGGAGCTGCGGCTGAGGAGACAAACTGGTTGCTGGCTGTGGACCGTTGAGAGATACGATGAGGACGCCACGACTTCCTGATAATTTGTTTCCTTTAAAGCGCTTCAGGCTGCTTACTACAGCCACTACATTGTGGTGAGTACACTGAACTTTTTTGAATTTATAAACTTTCCACACCTGGAACACCTTATTGCTATTCACGGTGTTTGACCCAACACACGTTTAATTTTTCAACTTTATTTAATCTTCATTTTTATTTTTGATATGTATAAAGGTACATTTGTTGTTTAAATGTGGGTATAGTTCCACATTTATATTAGGTTGACTGACTCACGGAATAACACGATTTATAGTGCATTGTTTAATTAATTGTGTATTGTTCACAGTGTATTGTTTAAATTAATCACATTCACTTAATTTGTTCACTATCTTTGTTGGCGCTGCATAATTGAAAACTTAAATAAACAATAGTATTGTGTTAAGACTGTGTGCTGAAACTGTCTTAAGGGAATATATCCAGAATACCTCCCTTGTGAAGATCTTTCAGTCATGCTCTAATGCTTATCAACATAATCAACTGTTACCCAAATTACTAGTTTAACTTATGATCCGCTATACAAGCGTTCACACCTACAAGTATATGGTTATGAGCATTCAATTGTGATATGTCTTAGCTTAACACAACAGCAGAAATGCATTGGCATATAGTATTAAGACTTAAATATAGTGAACCAACAATCTATTTAACTACAAAGCACAAAGAAAAGATTTAAGCATGCAAAATACACAGACCTTGATATATATGAGACAAACAATAGGCATGCATTTAAGTACTAATGGAGAACCTTTATATATGTACCCATTAATCATCACATGAGGGTCCCATTCTGGTGGTCTAAAAAGACTACCTTCCCTCCAAAGTCTGAATTAATATATATTTGTGGTGTTCATACGAAAGCATTGAGTGCCATTGATTGGTGGCCTCCCAATACTTAATGTACTCAGATTAGAATTATTCTCTGGGGATTGGATATTTCAAAATACTCTTTGTTAGAACTTCCAACCCTTTCTATGCAAATCTTTAATGACGCTATGGTATTCAACTTTTATGGCGGGAAAATTCCAGATGCTCAGGTGTCCAGAGGCTAACCCCAGGTCATGATTTTATCTAACAAGGGTGGACAATTTAATTGTTTACTACCTACAAGGATCCTTTGAAGCTCTTAACCAGAGACAAAAGAGAGTATGCACCTATTGTGAAGAAAAGGAGTCTTGGCTTTGAAAAGACTGATGACCTTATTGTGTCCTGCCATACTATATGTAATTTACTGGATACGCCTGGGCAGATCAATAATTACATTCAAAATCCCCATGTATTCAATTCCTCAGTACAGTAAAAACAATCTTTTCCTTACTCCAATCAGTCACCCAACATAGAATATGTTTAATTACAAAAATTATATACATATGTTCATTTAGATTTGATATAAACCTCATAAGGTAACATCAACCACCATTTAGTTGAGCTCATTGGCTCGATCGAGCAGAGTAAAACTTTCCGGGGGAAAGTAACTTGCTCCTGGGTGGCCAGAGACTCTCGGAGTGTCTTGGAAAGTCGTGCTGTCTGTGAGATCAGCATCCCTGGTTATCTGGCCAATAGCCGGCCATGGAATGCAAGCCATTCGGCCAGCTTTGCCTTTCACCTCGGCTCAGTCGAGCCGATGCGTATGCCTTCGGCTCCACTGAGCCGCTGGGCCGACTTCGGGAGCTATACGTGCTATAGTGAATATAGTGGGGCTTCTCTGGATCCCCGCTGCTCTCCCCATCTGTATGCCGCAGGGATCTGAGGAGAAGCGAATGAAGCACTGCAGTCGACGGCGGAGGATGGAGCCGCTATCACAGCAGCACGCCGAACGGTGAGGCGAGAAAGAGAGCCGCTCGGCCTGGTTAAATTGGTAGATCTCATTGAGCTTGTCATTTGAAAAGTAGATCTCCAAACAAAAAATTGTGGGCACCCCTGATATAGAGGGTCTCAAGTTCAGCCCCCAACATTTCAGAAAGAGCACACAATTGATGTGTTTTAATAAATGGCTATTATTATTTATTAGGATGACACGAATAAGGTAAAATAAATGCATTGTAACTTAATTTTTTTTAAATGGCATTCCTCTAGACTGCTGCTACTTAAGGGGTTTTCTGCCTTAACTCCTTCCTTGATTGGCTATGTGACAAAGTGGAAGTTTTAAATTATGAGATGTTACACTGCAATGTATACAGGAAAAAAATCTGATTGTCTAAATTGTTAAATTAACATTGTCGGTTTGCACTGACAGAAATTATCATTACAGCAATATTTCCTTATGTTTGTGACTGTTAAGTTATGAATGACTTTGGACTCTCTCGCATGAGTGATGTGTTGAAAATGCAGATGTCATCCAGAGTAGGTCCCAACCATATTTTTTGGGACCTGGGAGATTAATTGGGAGAGGGAATGATTCTATTTTTTCAGTTATGATTTGTTGCTTTTGATGAATTGTATCCAATTTGTTTCTTCAGGGGTGGTCTGGATAAGGTCTAGTACCACCCCCACCCCCCCACTTCCACATGCACCTCTGCAGCAACAGATAACTGATAATAGTGATCTATTGCTCTATTGCTTCCTGTTATAGCAGCAATAGCTCACTATTGTAGTGATCTGTTGCTGCAGGAGTAGGTTGTTCCAGATGTGCCCCTAGCCAAACTATAATCTGAAGTGATGTGGCAGGTGATGCGACAGCACTTCCCCTTTAAACATGTGGGGTTGCTTTGCTAAAGAAGTAAAACATTCATTTTACAAAGTGAATGTTTGCTTAGCATAGTGAATGAGGTGAAGCTGTGCTAGCTTCAATTATCCAAACGTGCAAGCAAAAATCCTTTTCTTTTCATTTTTTTTCCCAGAAAGTCTGTACTTTGAGTGATATCTTTTATTGGCTAATTCTTGTTATTAAAAAAGTCCCTTCCTCAGATTTCATAAAATTTAAAAGAATTGTACAATTATAAGAATTCTGTAGTTTTAAGAGCTGGTGACTGCCTGCAAGATGCTGAGTCTGATTTACTAAAATAGTTGAGAATGTTCGCACAATAAATTACGTGAATAATTACTTTAATATGTGAAAGGAAAATCCCTACTTATTTTATAGTGTGAACATTCTCAACTCCTTTTGTAAATCAGCCCCTGCTACGTGTGCATGTAAAGGTGTTGCTTATGACAAAATAGCTCCTATTTTCTTTAAGGTGTTTGCGTGTTTGTGTATGTGTGTGCCTGTGTATCTGTGTGTAAGTAAATAATAGTACCAATGGCCACATCTAAATAAAGACCAAGCATCACTGAAGATCTGTTAGGGACCACTTTTTCAAATGAGGATAGCTCTGTAGCTTTAAACACATTTATTCTACCATATTCTACCATAAAATGGCTACCATGGGCAATGACAAATTAGTTTAACCAGCTAAAAATGTACATAACCATGATTAAAACAAATCTGCCATATGTAAAGCAAAATAGCAGTGTTGAGACGAAAGCTTTAATCTAATCTCCTGCATTGATTCCAAGCCCTTGATATTCTCTGCCAAGACAATGCAGATACTTATTAAGCATGGTTATGCAAAGAGTATGTTTTGTATTTGATTGTAATATTACTCTGGACACTGATAGACTCTAGCATTTAAGCAGTGCATGTTTTTTTAGTTCTCTTCACATGCTTACTTTGTGAAATATTAAGTGTTGTTCACAGATTACTAATTTAATTATATGTGCTCCTACTGTGACTGAATTTAAGGGCTACTGTTTTTATTAGTAAAATTAGTAAAGTCAAAAAGCTATTTGTTGGGGACAAACTCCTTTTAATCAGTAATGTCAGTAATGCAATATGTGAAACCCAAGGGCAGGTATATACAGTACAGAGCATATAATATGTTTACCAGGCATGCCAGCAGTTTGTGAATTAGTGCTGTAGAAGCTATGATATGGTGATATTTAAGCAAATAACATTTTGAGACCAAATCAAGGATATGATGCTCTCCCAGCCGGAGGATTTCCTAAGCCAGGTGAGGTTTTCCTGCAGTACCTTCACCATGTAATCTTCAGTGAGCTATCCAACATTAATTAACACAGCCTGCTGACTTGTAGCATTTTGATTTATTCAGAACCACACAATGAAGGACTCCTTAGACTACATTAGGTCATTACTTTGTTCAACCTCTGCACAAGATCAGCTTCTGACCTGAAATTCTACATTCTATATTAAGCAGCTTATAGAAAAGCACAAGATAGTTACAAAAACAGCTTGCATTTATTTTCTATGTTTACCTGGTTGAATAAGGGTATTGAAGCTTACAGAGAAGGTGGGGTAGCAGATTAAAGGTTTTTTTGTTGTTGTTGCTATTCTGACTGTTAGAATAGGAACATACAACTGCTCGATGTAAAAAAAAAACACTACAATAAATCATAGTGTCCTCCATCAAATTATTTTAAATTTGTAATAACACAAATTATGTAAATGTATTTAAACTGTATTTAAGTGCAGTGGCATTGTTAGCATCAGGCACCCAGGGCTTGTGCCCCACATTCCTGCAGGGTGCCCTGATCCAACATTTTTTTGTAGCTCTGCTCTGCCACTCACTGTCTTAATTCACTGAATAGCAAGGGTGGGGCAACAGTGGACTTCTGATGACAACGGTGGCATGCCATTATGCTCAACCCCAGCAACAGACCATGTTTTCCTGCTAGCTATAAAAAAATGTTTTTTGCTGCTTCCACAATGTATCCTAGTGACACCAGCCAGCCTGAAGTTGCCTGCCAGCTACCAGTAATCAGTACAGAATGGGTGCTGCTGACAATGAGGAGGGAAGTAGCAGGGGGTCTTCGTGCCCAGTAATACTATGTTCTGCAAAAGTGTGTAATACTAGATACTGCAGTGCTGAGCATAAAATCAATACTAGATGGTGCTGCTAATCATAAAGAAAGGGGCAAGGTTTGTGATGTTTCAACATTGGGCGCTACATTATTTTACAAAAGTCTGTATTCTGTAGGTTAGTACTCCTGACCCTTGTTGAAGGGGGTGCACCCAGAAACGCATCAGTCATGGTAACTGGCAGGGTCGTATAATGCTATACATCTGCTGCCAGTATATTGGTTCTTCGCTGTGACATGTGATGTTTGGATGCGAGATACCAGTACATACACGCTTTTATGATCAACTCCATTTGGAGTAGTATCTTTTTATTAATTATTCAATACATTGTATATACTTCACGAGGTGAAGGCGCTGTCCTTTTTGTTTGTTTTGCTTGTATCTGAAGATTTCCCTGTTGGATGTGGTCTGCTACCTCCCTCCAAGGAAGACCACTTTGTTTGAAGAGAGTGATGATCCACTGTCAGCGTTGACTATTATATTGTATGATGTTGATTATGTACTCCTGACCCAAGTATTTCTTGTCTCAACAATTGTAACTTAGTGATGCTGAGGGCCCACCCAAAACAAAAACAAGCGTTAAACCCTTGCAGTGCGGGAGGAGCCCCACTACAAGGATATACAGTATTTTCTAATTTCCCAGGAGTTTAACTTTAAAATATATATTTTGTGGATACAAGAACTGTGGCATATGTATGCTGTAAATGTAGGTTTAGGTTTAGGTTCGTTTTAACCCACTGTTAGTGCAATGTGGCCACTCCTACCATGTATGACGGCTGCCGCATCATTTCACTTAGTGCCCCCCATTCTTTCACAATCCGCAACGCCCCTGTTAAAGTGTCTGCCTGGAGTTCAGTTTTAATGGAAGTGATGGCTGTAGCTTGAGGCCTAAATCTAGAGTGCTGCTTTTTCATTGTTCTGTAGCCTGAGATTAACCTCTTTCTAGCAATCATTTCAGCTGTAAGATGTTATCATCAAGAGGTTCATCTCAAGATATTAAGAAATTAAATATTCCCTGTGTAACTAAGGCCCTAATAAACATATAGCAGGTTTTATTAAGCTTCAGCAAGCATTTATCAAGATCTGATGGAACTTTTAAGCTGGCCATACACCTTTATATTTTCAATCGTAAATTTTAATTGCTGCCATGAGCCCTCTTTCGGTTCTAGCTCAAATAGCCCATCAAGCACAGACCAATGTTGATTTCGATAATCTTTCGTTAGCAATACTAACTCACCTAATTTTGTCGGTCGACATGATAGATTTTGTTGGCGCATGTGCAGTGTTCTTGCTGCAATTTTGTTTTTGTATGAAAACGCCACTAATCCAAAAATTTTCGTACGCTTTGAAAAAAGTTTTCCAGCCTGACCGGTTCAGCCGGAAGTACAGTATTTAAAATCACTGGTGTCCCATCAACTGATCGATTATAATTCGAAAGACCATTTGTGGGTGATTTCTGAATGAAAATCAATAGGGTTATTGGCACCTTTAGGCTGAGCTCTTGGTTCGTAAATGCCAACTGAACTCTTTGCTCTTTAGGCTAATGTTTACAAACTAGCATGTCCATGTGTTATTTGTGATGAACCTCCTTCATACTTATAATAAACTGTCATACCAAAATGTAGCAACATAGATCCTTTAAAGCGCGTAGTACAGTTCAGTGATCTTTTAAGCCCGTTTAGGACTATTAATGATTTAACACACAAGAGTAAAGAAAAATGTGAAACAAATGTACCTCTAGCAATTTCTCAAAGAGCAGTAACAGCATTCTGTTTTGTGACCGACACGGGTAATGAGTTCAAGCAGACAGAGCAGCAAATGAAAAATAACTGTATCTCGTGGATGTTTTATTATTACTGGGAATGACAAGGCATGATGAGGCTTATCAGCGAACTGTCTGCCAAGAAATTTGAAGTGAAATATTATAAATAATTTGAACTGAGTGAGAATTGAGAATTTCAATAACTGCAAACGTTACATTTATACGGCAAAAATTCAGAAGAGGAAAAATATGTAAATGTCTATAAAGAATTCCCAGGGTCCTTCCAGAATATTTTATGTCAAGGTGCCCATAAACTGGCTGAATTTTGGCAGTTTTTTAATGTACCGGACAGAATTCGGCCAGTGTATGGAGCTGTCGGCTTCCTTTCAGTCAGCATTCCTCGATCAGCTGATCGAAGGAGCCCGCTTGAAAATTTTCGTACAATCAGAGCCGGCAGCCAATGGACTGCCCACTCTAATCGGGTACTCTGACAGGTGCCGCCGGCACCTGTCAGAATACAATGCACATGTCGGCGATTCCTCGATCGGCACGCGGTTTGTATTGACTGCGGAATCGCGTCAATTTCTTCCGTTCAGCCTGCCGGTTGAACAAAAGACATTGACAGGTGTATAGCCAGCTTTAGTTTTTTTTTGCTCAACAGACAGCTGTAATATCCAAAGTATTGAAATAACATTACAAGCAAACCTTTTGGCTGAGACCTCTTCTCTTTGTGTGATCCACCTGTCAAGCACTTGATTTCTCATGTTAGGTCTGTGCAGAGAGTGTATTAGAAGATTTTCCCATTCATGTCAGTTGAGAAATCTTCTGACACAGAGGGAATTGGTTTCCGAATGAGTTACTAATGGAAAGTGAACTTGGTAGATCCCAATATGGGAGAACATAAGTAAATCCAATTTTTTCCCCCAAACCAGTATTTAACACTAATACATTAAGTATAATTTTTAGCCCTTTCCAAAATAGACTTCAAAATCCATCTCATTCACTTCCCAGTGCAATATACAAACTGGCCCTTCACAGTTTTGCAAGCACCCACACATGCTGCAAGAACCACTTATATAGAACACAATGAACTCCGACAGTATGTTTTTTTCAGCAAAAAATTAAATCACCTGAAGAAAACCCATGCAGGCAAGAGAGACAATATTAATTCCATGCATATTAAATCCAGGACCTCAGTATTGCATGATAATGTGCCTATAGATGAGCTGATTGTCAGCCAAAAGAGGATGGTTATAGTCCATGTCTGCCATTAATCTGGTCATGTATGGCTATTCCAACAGATATGTATACACTTTTCTCACATGACCACTTCTATTGTTACTAATCCACTAGCGAGGACGAGAAAATCTAATGCAGATTCAACTGCCTAAGGACAAAAAAAACTCCAGAATGAGCTTGTTGATGCTATGACATTCCAAAGAATTATTAAGCCCTGAGAAAGGGTGGAACACATTTATTTACATTGCACAACAGGGTGTTCAACAGCATCACTCTGTTTACTCATTTACTTTGCAGAGTAAACATACTGTACACTTTCCAAAGTTAACATTTACTTTGGCCCGGTACCATTTGATCCGCGGACCGGACCGGGGGTTGGGGAACACTGTGCTAGATGAACAACCTCTACTCCTTTTAGTACACCAATCCCAATGTCTCATTTTCTTGTTTAACAACCAAACCAGATTGTATTCTAGAGTAGTAGAATCAAAGATGTTATTATAATCCAGTTTGTAGCATTCTGTAATAAGTTTGGAAATATTATCTCCAGTCCACAGTTAAATGTGTATTCCTATATTGCAGCCATTATGTATGTGAATCCAGCTTTGTAGTTTCATTGCATTTTAAGGTGGATCAGAAATTAACTAACTAGAAGAATGCATATTGCTGTATGCAAAGGACACACATACTGTATATTGTATATTGCAAATTTGAACCAGTCATTCTCCCATATCCTAAGTTAAATTCCTTGCATGAAAAACATTCTAAACAATGGATGTCTTTCCCAACAGATCTACTTGGAAGGGATAACCTTCTCAAATTATATTGCTTCCCTAATGTCTGCTCTCTCCTTCGTATGGAATCAGAGTTAATGGTGATGCTATAGCACATTCTGCAGTTAGCTTGTATGTCATTCACAAATGTTCATCTTTATTATTTGGTATGAATCCGGAAAGGGATTTGTTTGTTTTCAAATGATGTGATAGGGTGTTTGACTCTATCTAGGCAAATAAGTTGAAGAATAATATACATTAATCAACAGGACCCAACCCCTGACTGTCTGCTGGTATCACAACTAGTTAACCTGTATAAATCAAGCATAAACTCCCTACTCCTGCACTATAATATCCTTAAATTAAGCACTATTTGGCTCTTTATATAGGAAAAGACCACTACCACTTAATGGGGGCTGCAATTAATACATTAAGATTTAGTCACATAAAACAAACTTTTTTTCCTGAGGATTAGAGTCCAGACCTCACAACAACAAGAGCTTTGGTTTAACTACTTGAGTCCCTGTGACTTTTTCTCCCTAAAGGGCTTGTTCACACCATATACGGACCATGTCCAGACCAGAACAGTTTGTTCCCAGACGAAAAAAGCATCCCAATGTATGCCTATGCTATTTCTGGGCTGGAACACACTAGAACGCATGTAAACACATCAACATTTGCACTATCTTTTAGAGCTCCTGCCCTATGTTTGAAGGGGGAGCTAACCTGACTTAAAAAATAACATTGGTGCTTTTCCTGTGAATTTCCGAGACATAGCTTTACAATGCTTGCAGCTACTGAGGTCAGTGAAGGCTTGTTTTAAACCTCATGTATTACTTACTAACATGTAAATATTTGAATGCCTATAGTCTGGCCACCGGCACATTTTAACAAAGAGAGGCATAAGCTATGAGGTGTTCCAGAGAAATCTGCAGAGCTGTGCAATCACCAACCCAGATTGATAGAAGGCCTGCAAGCCCAACATTTTCTGGAGATCCTCCGGTGAATGCCTGGAGTACTGCTTTTCCTGATAACCAAAATGAAGTGTTAAGGGGAATCCCCACCTGTACTTGATTCGTTGATGTAAGAAAATCTGGAGCTGGGGCTTTGTCACCCTCCTCTTAGAAATGGTAAGTGGGGCAATGCTACCGAAGAGCTCATTATCCAAACCCTGGAATCGCAGAGATTTATGGTTTCTGGCTGCCTGTTCCTTAAAACCATAGTAGTGCAGCTTGGCAATAATATCTTGAGACGCACCATCCAGACAATGACATGTAAGGGCCCGGTGGATACGATCCAGTTGCAAGCACAATACGGGAATGGCAGGGACCAGCTCTTGAAATAGTACTGTTGCTGTGGACTCAAGGTCACACTTTCAGGGATACCTCTTTCCTCAGGTTAGAGCATCGAGAACGGTTTTCCAGGTGAGTCTGCACAGTTTCATAATCTGTATGCAAACTATTAAATGCAAGATTGTGAAGATCCACTGCAGTATTTATGGCTTCCACTTTCACCTCCAGGTCAGCGGTGCATTGTCCTAGTTCGCAGATCTCCATCTAAATTTTATCTATTTTCTGCTTGGAGGTAGCTTGCACAGCTTTTTACCACATTGCCTTGAAACACACTAGAAGATCCTGCTGTGCCAACTGGAGATTTGTTTGGGCTGGGAGATCCATGGGGTATGATATACCAGCAACCGCACATGTACTTAGAAGCTAAGGAATTTGTGTGGGAGGTGGATTGGAAGGACCGTCTGCTGCTTAACACCTGTGGACATCATCATTTAATTGATCACTCAAGTTGTACTGTGCATGGAAGAACTGTGAGTTGCATTGGATGGAGGATCTCTTGGTAGGTTCTGAGCCCTACAGAGACATGTCCGTCATGCAGATCTTCATGCATTTGGCCTCCCCCCCACCCCCGCATACATTTTTAAAAATGATTTGTTTATTTACTTAATAAAGGGCAGACACATTATATGATCCTATACAACATTATATGATCCTATACAACAACACTTCACTACACAGCAGACAGCAATAGGAGTTCTTGTAGATTAGGTTAAAAAGGTGACATGTCCAGAGAAAACTTGTTGTTAAGTTAAAATAAATAATTCAGCTTTAAAAAAAAGGTTTAAATAAAGAATAAAATAAATGCTAAATAATACATTTGTTAGCCCATTAAAAAAGTCACAATCTGCAGAATTGTCTTAAATATATAGATAAATAGATACTTTTTTAATCCATTGTTTTTTCTAGCCATGTCTCCAAAACATTGCTAGATTGGTAGATGGTTAAATGGTTCTTGTCTCAGTTATCCCATGTGAATACTATAGTCCATCCTATTTGCTTGTCACTGCAGCAGCAATTTCAGGAATATTGCTCTCTGCACCATTTAACTGACTGCCTGTATAGTGTCATACTAGACCAGCAGATCTGAAAATTCACTGCAGCAGCTATCTCCACAGTTTCAGGCCAAGGCTGTATCTGAGATCTCATGCTAAAAGAATGGCAAATGCACTCATCAATTCATAACCAGCTTTAAAGCAAGGTGCACATTGAAGGGCTTTAAACAGTACAACAGCAAAAATGTTCCAAGCACAATCACCAGCCAGCCTGCGAAAAAATACTGGTGTATTTGGTTTAGGGACACAATGGGGTCTTCAGCTGCCGTTGTGATGTGCAGGGTTTCTTGTGTGTCCCTGTGCATTTAAGGAGGTTAGGCTGTCTCCCAATTCATCCTTTCTATATATGCTCCAAAATGGAGGCCCTCATAGATTAGAGTTAGGACCACACTACACAGAGGGGCCTTGACGAGTCAGTGTGGCTTTCACATATTCTGCACAAGACGTGCAACTAAAACTTCTGTTTTTAGCCTTAGTAGTTAGACAATGTTTTTTGCAGGCTGGCTGGTGAGTGTGCTGGGAAACTTGCTGTTGTACTGAGATCACATGCTGACTCTGTTTTACCTGCAGTAGTAAGACTGTTTATTAACTCCACCGTGTTAATAGGCAAAGTATGCTGGGACCTTTAATTATATTTCTGCTGTTTTTTTTATGCATATAAATCTTTATTAAATTTTCCATAACCAATAATGGCACAATGTACATATAAGAAATAACATCTGCACACATGGTATATAGCAACAAGGAGATGTCATCTGTAGGTATTACATTGACCATTGACAATACATAACCAAGAATGACATTATCTCCTGTAATCATTCACTGGAAAAAGGAAAAAAAAACACGTCATGTAATGCATTGATAATTCCCGAAGGAAATATGAACCAAAATTCGAAAGAGGAGGAAGGATATATGCGAAAAATAAGAAAAGATGGGTGCCAGGGGAGGTATGAAAGAAGAAAGGAGAAAGAAAATAAAAAGGGGGTGTGATCATAGGTATACCCTATGGGGGTATGGATTGCCGGATTGGATGAGATTCTAAAGGGACAGAAAACATTTTTGATGAAAGATGAATTTTTGATGAGTGTGGAATGTCAAAGGTCAGTTGTATGTAACTATTACGAATGTTAGCGGTACCTGCTGATGAGAAGTCAGGTCTCATAATACATCAAGAGGTTCAAGGGAGCCATCTAACTTGGCCATGAGATACCAGTGGGTGTATTGGAAAGCAGACATGATATCCTTAAGTTGATCCCGGGACAGTTCAGAGACTAAGTATTCGGACCATGTGGCAAAGAATTTTCCCGTGCGTATCTGGTTAAATTTGGTGTCCAATTTTTCAATAAGCATGAGTCGAAAAAGAATGTCGCGTATGTCCGATATGGATGGGGTGGTATTTAGAAGCCAATTTTTTAGGATAGCCTTTTTGGTTGCCAGGAGACAAAAATGTTCCCACGGGGATATGATGGGATCCGCAACATGGAAAAGGCACAGAGCGGGTTGTGGGTCCCTGCTCCCTTGAGAAATGGAGTTCATGTAAGTTAGCAACTGGGACCACAGTGTTTGAATAGAGGGGCAGTCCCAGAGTAAATGGTTAAGATCTGGGCGATGGGCTGCACACTTAGGACAATTGGTTAGCCAGCCAGTATCCGAGGACGAGGGAGTGAAGTTAAAAGCATAATACGCTCTATGGATTATTTTAAATTGGAGTTCCCTCCAAGTTTCGCAGACCACTGTCTTGCACACCCTCCTTCATCCCTGGAGGAGATTATCGTATGTGTCCTCTAAACGGAGTCCTAATAAAGAGGCCCACGGTCGGACAAAGGTTGGGAATGGGGGGCTTGTGAACTGTAGGCCGTGGTTACGGATAAGCTGTTGAATATCGGATAGGGACATCCTAGAGGAAGGGGAGGTCAATAGCCGATTAAATGTTAGCACGGAAGTATTAGCAGCAGGAGGAGAAAGATGCTTGGCAATGAAACTGGAAATTTGTTTGTACTGTAAGAAATGTTGTTGTGGTATGTTGCGGATTCTGGAAAGTTCACTCTGGGACATGCAGGGGCCTTGAGGGGAGAGTAGGCCATGTATGGAATGAATGCCCATGCGTTTCCAAATGTGAAATGCTTTTGAATCCCTACCCGGAGGGAACACTGGAGAGGAGGTAATAGGCATCCAGGGTGATACTACTCCCTTTAGTCCCACAATTTTTCTCACCTCCCGCCAAGTGATGATGGTGTCTTTAAGTAGGGTGTTCTGCTTCAGGTGTGGGGGGAGCGATTGTAACGGAGTGTGAAGTAAACCCGCAAGAGACCATGGGGATGCTAGTTGGGCCTCTAGGTTAATATTGGTATAGAAGGAGGTCCCGTGTATCCAGTCCCTCACGTAACGGAAGTTGCTGGCTAAATTGTAATATCGTATGTTGGGTAAGTTCGTCCCCAACTCAGATTTAGATAATTGGAGTTTCCTAAGTGCGATTCTTGACTTCTTACCTCTCCAGATGAGCTTGGAGAAAGCCGTATTGAGCATGCGTATGTCACTGTGTTTAAGAAGTAGGGGTAGGGTCAGTATCGGGTAAAGAAGGCCGGCAAAGCTCACCATTTTGATTAAATGACATCTACCCAACATTGACAGTGGGAGATTTTGCCATGCAGGCAATTCAGCAGTAATTTTTTTGAGAATGGGGGAGTAGTTAAGATTGTATAGGTCCGTAAGAGTGCGAGGAATACAAATTCCCAAGTATGTCAGAGAGTGGTTTCTAATTTGTAGTTTATGAGTAGGGGCCCAAGACATTGCCTCAGTCGCGGCTGCCTTGGAGAAGAACAAAAGTTCACTCTTGTCAAAGTTTATTCGAAGGCTGGAGAACGTGCCATATTGTTGGATGTGATGGATTAATCTCGGAATTTGTTGTTTGGGTTCTGAAAGTATAAGTAAGATGTCATCTGCAAATAACATAGATTTGATGTCTGTGTCTCCAATATGTAGGCCCGTGTACAGTTGGGGGGAGGTGAAGGATAAGGAGAGTGGTTAAATTGCTAGGTTAAATAACAGGGGAGAAAGTGGGCAACCCTGTCGAGTACCTTTATGGAGGGAGAAGGGTGAGGAAAGGTGTGTGGAGGTGTCAATTTGTGCTTTAGGGGATGAGTAAATCTTGGTGATAAAATGTAGGAACTGCCCCGAGATTCCCACCCGACGAAGGACCATGAATAGCCACTGCCAATTCACACTGTCAAAGGCCTTCTCCACATCCAACGCCAACAGCGCTGCCGGAGACGGAGAAGACCGATTACCATGCAATCGTATGTGCTCCAGAGCCAGCAGTGTCTTGCGGATATTCAATGTGGCCGATCAGCCTGATACAAATCCCGCCTGATTGGGAGAAATTAGTTTAGGCAGTATGCAAGACAACCTGTTAGCCATGACCTTAGACAGAAACTTTGCATCTTGGTTTAGTAGAGAGATAGGACGGTAGGATCCTGGCAACAATGGATCCTTATCTTTCTTAGGGAGCAAACGTATATATGCGTCATGAAAAGTCATGGGATATTGGTCACAGTTCAATATATGATTATACAATGTAAGAAGGTGAGGAGAAACCTCCTCTGAGAGTATCTTAAAGAATTCAGAGGATAGACCGTCAGGCCCCGGCGCCTTGGAGAGGGGGGCTTGTTTAATTATAGTTTGGAATTCCAACAGAGTGATGTCAGAGTTGAGCATTGCCCAGTCATCGCTGGATAGGGATGGCAGGGACACCGAGCCCAGGAACGACTCCGCACCTGGCGAATTACCTGGGTCAGCCTTATATAGGTTCTGGTAATAGGCGCTGAATATTTCCGCTATCTTTCTGGGATCTGTGTGAATCCTGCCTTCGTATCAGCGAGACGGAGCACGTGAGAAATCGGATTTGGGCCCCTCACCAAATTCGCCATAAGCCTGCCAGCTTTGTTCCAGAACTTAAACAGCTCCACTTCCTTTATAGATCTTATTTGTTGGTCATATTGTTCGACCCAATGATCACACTGCTGCTTGGCTTGTAGCCAGTGAAGCCTGTCTTGTGGGGTCAATGAGGTTTTATATGTAAGGTAGGCCTCCCTGGCTAGAGCGCATGCAGCCGTGTATCTTTGTTTAGTAAACCTTTTGCGTCTAGTAACGAATGCCAGGATCCTACCACGGAGAACAGCCTTGGCTGTCTCCCAAAATAGAGCAGGGTCATCAAGATGTACAGAGTTATGTTCATAATATTCATGCCACCAGGATTTGAGGTGTTCTTTGAACGAGTCATCTTGTAGAAGATAGGCGGGAAATCTCCAGGTGATGGGTCTGGAAGGTATATCAAGGTTGCGGATGGAGATGGATACTGGAGAATGATCCGATATGAGCATGGCTTCAATCGTGACTGCTTGGATGTTGGGCAACAAAGATGGGGATACCAAACAGAGATCAATGCGGGAGAGGACATTATGTGCAGTTGAAAAAAATTTAAAATCTCTTTCCAAGGGATGTAGGAATCTCAAAGCATCAATTAAACTGCTGGCCTGTAAAAAGGTATCCATATGTTTGTCTTGGGCACTGACGCCTCGTTTGGTGGTGCTGGATTCTCCCATCCGATCCTCCCCGGGTGAGGGGACTGCGTTAAAGTCTCCTGCAATCAGGGTTCTTTTGGTGGCACCAATTCTGGGAGGCCCACAATGCGCAAATTGTTGCGGCGGGACCTGTTCTCCAGATCATCAATCTTATCCATGAGTAGCTGTACAGATTCTGAGTCACGTCTATGAGTGATTCTCATGGAATTTACCTGGTCCTCTACCTCACTGATTCTGCCCTCAGCAGCCTGCATACGTTTGCCCTGTGATTCAATAGCTGTATTAATGGCACTAAGTTGCTGTTTCATCACCTCAGTAATGGTAGATGTAATATCTTGTCTCAGATAAGCTGCCATTGAGGAGGCCAGTGCCTGATAATCAATAGGCATCGTTAGAGGCATATGAGGTGACTCACCAGCAGCCTCAGTGGGGGACATGGGCTGTACATCTCCCGGATCCACCATCTTGGATGTGGCACTGTCACTGACTCCGGCTGTAGCAGGGAGAATAGCTCGTCTCGTCGGCTGTGATTGGTCAGATATTTCTCCATACCCTGCGGGGGTGAGTGGAGAGACTTTCGGGTGTTTAGCGCCTGTGTGCTGCGGGTGTGGGTTCTGTCGATTAGATCGTCGGGACGGAGCCGAGTGTGACGCAATTAACCCATTGGGCGCCGGAACCGGAAGTAATTTCTGCTGTTTACTGCAATGTTTTTTCCATGGCTCTGTGTGACTCTGTACTGCCTTTGCAGATGCCATCTTTGCAAGTGCATTTTGCTCTCTCTTCAGGGCCCAGGGTGACTCTTCCTGCTGGCTAGCTCGGACCACACAGGAAATTAGCCAGGCTCTTCTGCGGCATTCTCTAGCAGTCATGGGCCACTACATGTGAGTATTAACAGCCTAACATCCTGTTACCCTTCTAAAAGGTCAAAGGCTTGTCTCTACCAAGCTACCGTATGGTGCGAGACAGTGGTGTTTTACCCTTTGTTGGTCTCTACCTGACATTTCTGCCTAACTGCTCCATTTTTATTGGCAAGATGTCTAACACTAAAAGGGGGCCTAGTCTTCATGCTGCCACTGATGACTTCCAGCATCAGACATCCATTTTTTCTTGCGCTGTGTGTAGGCTTAAGATAAACAGCACCCTGGCTGGTTCACTTTGAGGTCTTTCTTGGGACCTTCGGTCATACCTTTGGCTAACCTTTCTGTCTTACAGTCACTTTCACAGATTATGGAGGGATTTGTATCTCAGACCTATAGGGTCCCTAATCAGTTGGATCTGGAAAGTCACAAATAGCATGCCCCTCCTTCTCTTACTGCTCATTCACACTTTGTTTCTAAACATGTGGGCTCACTGGATTTAACCATGCTACCACCTGTTAACCAGAATTCTGTTTCAAATTCTTCTCAATCTGAGTGATGGCAAACTTTTGAACTCTTCCTCTGCCAGACAAAAGGAGACCATAGTCCACCTCATACACACGGTTATTGAGACACTCAAACTGGATGACCTTTTGACACTGTTTGCACAGGCAGGTCCATTTGCTTCCTTAGCTATTGAATCAGGGTTTTCCTCCTGTGGTGGATTTGTTCTCCCATGATGACCTTGAGCAAGTTCCCCTATGGTGGAAAATACTGATGACAGATGTGAGTTTCTTTGGCTGGGGAGGCATCCTAGGCATCCTATTATTTTGACATCACTGTTTAATGGATACATTCATATTATCCACCAATCAGTTGTAAGCCTTTTGATTAGACCTGCTGTACAGGATGAGTCCCCAAGTGGCACACCTTTTAGAGGCAAGCCTCTAAGATTAGAAAATCAATTATAGGTGACAATTGCTGATTGAAAGAAGCTCAGAAAGTGTGCTTTTAGCTTTTATTGTCCTGTTGGTGATAGATTTAAATTCAGAGCTTTTACCCAGCATGCACATGCTAACGGCATGTGCTGTTTTAAATCTTTTGCAGTATAACATGCATATGCTTGAAGCTTAACTCTTGCATATGTTAGAAGTGGAAGGACGTGCGGAATTAGCTCTGATATTTTGTGTTGTAAAATGTTCTATACTTTTGGCACAAGGCACGGGCTTTTCAAAAACAGGCACTTCAGTATAGAGCATCTCCAGTAATGGATTCAGGAATAAGTTCCCCACGTAGCCATGATTTTAATCCATTTAAGTAAGCCTTTTAAGCAGTGCCTCTATCTAATAGTTAGTTATTTTTTCAAAACATTGTAACATTTCCTCTTTTTAATGCATTTGGAATCTGGTTATCTTTGCAGGTTAAGATTATATGATGTACAATATTTTTAAGTGACACTAAACTTAGAAATGAAATACTAAAAATAACTTATATAAGCAATCAATGAAAGAGTACCTTAATTTCTCATTGTTCAGGTGCTCCAAAATCCATTATATTTTATCCAAGTCACAACTTCCTGCCAGAGGGTGGCTACTTTTCTTCTCCATGGACTCTATGTGTGCTGAAAAGTAGTCACCCTCTGTGTTTGCTCTCGTGAAAGACTACAATCAGACTTTATGAGGCATGAAGCTCTCTCACATCTTCTCTATAAAATCCTCGCTTCTTCAAAATCTTTGCCCACAAATCTTCCCTTCTAGACTGCAAGGCTCACTGATTACATAGTTAGTCAGGTTAAAAAAAGACACATGTCCATCAAGTTTAACCTGTAGAGATAGCTGATCATTGTAAAAAGGTATCTGAAGCGCCAAAAAGGATCTATCTCTTCTGATTTCCCTCCTCTTCCTGGCTTGCAGAGGAGTGAGTGCAGGAGTGAGCTGAATATCTTGTCATGCTTGTTATCTCTGCCAGTTTTTTCTCTCTAAGGGGGTTATTCACTCAGCTGCTGAAGGCAGCTGAATAAATAACTGAGCCAAAGTGAAGGGAGCCGAACCGAGGGCATGTGGCCAGGTATGACACAGGGAGAGGGGGCACTCACTCATCCCTCCCCTTTCCTGCCAGGCCAGTGCCTGAATTAGAGTCTGGTTTGGAATTTTAGGGGGAACCAACATTTTTTTTTTTTCATTTTGTGGCATTGGGGTTAAAACCGTTTTGGGGGGAACCCCACATGTTTTGTTTCTATTTATTTACAATTTGGGGGGACGGTCCTCTTCAGCAGACCATTCTCACCCCTGCTTTGGCTGTGTGTTCATTTTGTCCGCTTCAGCAGACCATTCTCCCCCCACTTCGGCTGTGTGTTCGGCTCGCTCGTATGCTTTGGCTTGGTTTATTTCTTCTGCTGCCTTCGACTGCTGTACGGGCTATTGTGGGGGGGAACCCCACACGTTTTTTCTATTTATTTACAATTTGGGGGGGACGGTTCAAGATGGAGGTGCGCAAGGCTGCAAACACCCCGCAAGGCCAAGAAAGACAGCGCCAAGGAGGTTGCCTTGAGGCTGGATAAATTCGCCAGGGGTCCCTCAAAAGGTTAGTCTCGCTTACCCAAGGCAGGGGATGAGGACGCTTGTCCAGAGCCACCGACCCACCATACGGATGATGATTCTGCCACATCCAAGGTTGAGGAAGACCATGTGAGTCCCAACCCAGCTTGTTCTAAGATACCCAAGTCTCCCAAGACCCGTATTTCATCCTCTGAACCCACTCTCAAGTATGTTTTTGTGGCGGTTCAGCTTTCTAATGCATCCCTCTCGTCCCTGATGGAGCAAGTGCGCGGCATGCGGGCAGACATTTAGTTTCTCCGCCATGATCTCCAAAAGGTCAGGGAGAAGACCAAAATGCTGGAACACCGGGTGGGGGACCTGGAAGACCTGACAACTCCACTCCAAGCTGATTTAAAACTGGCACTGCAACGCTCCGCTGATGGAGTCATCAAAACTGCGCACATTGAGAACAGACTCCGGCGCAATAATATTAGGGCGGTCGGTGTCCCGGAACGAGCAGAGGGCTCTGACCCTACAGCGTTTGCTGAGAAGTGGCTGCTAAACACCATCGGACGGGACTTCCTTTCCCCCATGTTCTTGGTGGAGCGCGCCCACAGGGTCCCGACACGACCACTGCCTCCAGGTGCCCCCCACGTCCCATGCTGATACGCATACTGAACAGAGATAAGGAGGCTATCCTACGCAGAGCTAGAGAGCTGGGGGATCTCTTTATTGACGGCTCCAGGATCATGCTCTTCCCAGACTTCTTGCAAGAAGTCCAGAAACGGAGAGCAAAATTTCAAGAGGTGAAGCGTCGCCTACGACAACTGAAGCTTCAATATGCTATGCTTTATCCTGCCAAACTTTGGGTTGTTGCGGACAACGACACTGTCTTCTTTGACACCCCACATGCTGTCTCTGCATGGTTGGATCAGAAACAGCCATCAAGATCGGGATCCTGAACTAGTCTGTCGCCCGCTATCATTTGAAAGGTTCTGTTTTCTTTTGGATCTGCACGCCTGGTGGGCCTACGTAGAGCATTGGAGGATGCCTATCTCCTGCGGAGTGATGCCGAAGCCTTCATGGTCAACTTATTTTTGTTTGTTCCTTTTGCTGCTAGAACAGGAGACATATCATCTTTCTCCCATATCTACCTACTGGGTACAGAGGTAGATTCGGATGTCTCTAGCCCCTGTGATCTCTCCTGAGTGGAGACAGTTTGGTCCACTTGGACCCTGTTTTTTCTTTGTTGTTGATGCCTTTCAAGCCATGTGGATCCCGGGCCTCTGGGAACAAGTTCCGGATACTAGGTACCTGATTGTTTTTTTCCTTTTGTGTTTTTTTTTTGTTCTTTTGTCTACTTCCCTTGCCATCTGTCCGCCACGGTTCTCCCGGTCAAAGTGTTATGCTAACTGACTGTTATCGCATGCATGTTCTCAAGGACTATTTTTTTAATGTTAAGGTGGATACCCGCTTTACTGCGGGCTGCATACGTATTTGTATTCCACGATAGACATGGGGATACGTAAATTGTCAGTTTTCTCGTGGAATGTGCGTGGCCAGGGCGACGGGACTAAGAGACAGGCCGTGCCTGTCTTGTCGCGCAGGCCATCCATAATTTGCCTCCAGGAGACTCACATCACCGGGGACACAGTGGGTCTCCTGAGATGCAAAAATGATCCAGTGATATTTCATTCATGCTACTCGCCATATGCTAGAGTGGTGTCGATCCTGCTGCACGAAAGTGTTGTGTTTGCTTGCTTACAATCCAGCATAGACCCACATGGACGATATATTTTTCTGCACTGTACCTTATGCTCTTCCGAGTCTTTTCCACTGATTATTGAAGTGGATATTCTGCCTAGTTTTCTGTCAGACCATGCCCCCAACCTTACTACTTTTAGAGCGGGTAGACAGCCCCCATCCCTGCCTTGGAAACTGAATCCTTACTGGCTGACACTACTTCCCGAGGGTGCATCGCTAGAGGAGGATTTGTCTATTTTCTTGAGCCTAAATAATGGCACTGCCCCGCAGTGCTGTGTGTGGGACTGTTTTAAGGCGTACATTAGAGGTCTGCTCATAAAGCAGATAAATGCTATAAAATCAGATACCAGAAAGGCTGAGCTAGAGGCATTGAACGAAGTTTCGGCTTCTGAGGCTGAATATGTGCTCTCCCCCACCCCCGCTCGCCTGGCTGTCTTGGAAACAAAACGAGCCTCCTTAGCTGATCTGCTTCTTCAGAAGGCTAGAAACAAATTATTCTTCTCGAGCCAGATGAGATGGGAGGAGGGGGAGTCCACGGGTAAACTTCTAGCTCACCTCTCCAGAGTGCAGAGTGGGCCATGTTTTGTTGCCTCTATTGCAGAATCACATGGGTCAGATTTCCTCTGATGTCGAGGGTATTTTGTCCATTTTCACTGACTTTTACAAGGACCTGTACATATCTAAATCTGGGGGTACACTTGCCGAGCTGCAAGATAACCTTGGCAATATGTATTTGCCAAGTCTACCCCCGGAGGCACGGGATATGCTGGAGGCCACGCTGGTGCTGGAGGAGTTGGAGGCTGCGGTCTCTAGTTTCCCCAACGGCAAGGCGCTGGGCCTAGATGGGCTGTCCATCGAACTGTATAAGAAATATGGCAAAGTGTTGCTCCCTGCACTTTTGGACACCCTGAATGATGCTATGTTGACTGGCATGTTGCCTCGCCCTATGTACGGGGCAGCAGTGATTCTTCTACCAAAAAAGGGGAAGGATCACCTGCTACCCAACGCATACAGACCTATCTCGCTGCTTGGAGTGGATGTCAAAATTCTCGCTAAAGTATTGGCTATGCGGCTGTCTAAAGTTATTTCCTCCATTATACACGCTGATCAAACAGGCTTCATTCCACACAAATCTACGGCAATGAACATTCGTAGGGTATATCTCAACATGCAGGCCCCTATTGATATATCGGGTGGCAGAGCCCTCCTAGCGCTGGACATAGCAAAAGCTTTTGACAGCGTGGAGTGGTCATACTTATGGGCCACACTGTCTGCCTTTGGTTTTGGACCATGCTTCATTTCATGGATGGCATTGTTATATAGGGAGCCATCGGCGCAGATACGCCTAAATAGAGCCCTCTCCTCCTCCTTCCGGTTGTGGCGGGGCACTAGGCAGGGGTGTCCTCTTTCCCCCCTGCTCTTTGCCATAGCAATGGAACTGTTGCCCTCTATGATACGCTCGTCACCAGAGATTAAGGGATTTGCCAGTGGTGATAGTGAGGACAAAATAGCCTTATATGCGGATGATACTCTCCTGTTTCCGGCAGACACTCAGACCTCTCTTACTGCAGTTATGTCCAGGCTCTCAGAGTTTGGGCGCTTTTCAGGCCTATATGTAAATTGGTCCAAGTCCTCCCTGCTCCTACTCTATCCCCCTGCAAGCCCCTCTGCCACCTACTGCACCACACTTGCCTATTGTGTCTCACTTCACATACTTGGGAGTCCACATGACTGCTAATCCCACTGCCTTCGTGGATAATAATCTGGTTCCATTGCTGAATAAATTAAATGTACAGTGCAAAATCTGGAAGAAACTCCCTTTATCAATCTGATCAAGATGATTTGGATGCCCCAAATATTATATTTTCTCCACAATTCCCCATGTTGGATCCCACAAAAAATATTTCAAAGGATTAACTCCCTATTTAGAGACCTAATTTGGAATGATAAGCCCCCTTGTATTAGATTAGAATTCCTTCAACACCCCAGGGAGCAGGGGGGACTGGCCCTTCCTAACCTTCCTATCCTCCCTGTCCTCCTCTCACAGGCTGACTCAGCTGTTCATCTTGCACAGAACGTACTGCACCACAGAGTTCCTTTTAAAAATTGGAGTGCAGACAGATTCCAAATGCCTCAAATGCGGCATCGAGCCTGGTTCCCTTATACACCTGCTGTGGTGCTGCCCCAAATTATTGAGGTATTGGGACGAGGTGGTGCGTTGTGTTAACTCTACCTTTACGTTCCAACTCCCCTGCTCTCCACTAGTTTGCTATCTAGGTGTGTTTGACACCTCCGCATGGGATGTCCACATCATGGATGCTGTATCTAGGGCTCTATTTGCGGCAAGGAGGACTATTGCCCTCCTGTGGATGTCCCATGTCGCACCAAAGGCAAGGACTTGGATGATGGAGTTGGATCACCTTATAACCTTGGAAAAAATCACATACCAACACAGGGGTAATTTGCCAAAATTCCACAATATTTGGGACAGATGGCTGAGCAGGCAGTCACCACACGTTGGTGACCACTAGAGTTATTGTCCTGAATATGATACGAGGGACAGGAGCAGAGGAGAAGGAGTGCAGGATGGGGGAGAAACATAGAGGAGGGGAGAGGGGGATAGGAGTGTGTTAGAAGACTCCACCGAGTGTACATGGTGACGGGCTGGATAACGTAGTTAGATAGGAGACCGTGCAGAAGTGGAGAGAGAGGTTCCAGGATGGTTGTGGAGGAAGGCAAAATAAAGGGGCCGGCACTCATGAAAAATGTGGAGGAGGTTGTCGGGACGTGGCGTGGTAGTATTGGCTATGGGAGAGTGTGCTTGGCTGGTCGGGGAGGTTGGGGAGAGGGGAGAGCCACATCTCCCCTTTCCTACGGACCGATACGAGCGTACATCGCAATCTTTGTTTTATGTCCTTTTATTTTTTATGTGTTCGTTAAACAGAAACTGTGTATGGGATATGATTATTTCTATGTTCCCCTTCCCTCTCCCCACTTCCAAAATGTATATCTGTACTATCAATACGACCACATGGCTTTGTTGTTTTATGTTTTAGACCCTGTATACTACAGAGTAACGTATACACTGTAATGTTGTTATGCAAACTTATAAAAGAAAAAAATGCAAATAAAAACTATCTGATGTAAAAAAAATATGTGGCTTGAGCAAATGCATAATATCTATCACAAAAATAGATCAACAAACAATATTTTCTATTTAAATGTATTATAAGATTCAGTTATCCTCTTTCTAATAGCGCACTGACATTGTATTTGTGAAATGAAGGATTAGACTTCTATGTAGGTGTCCTCTTAATAAATATTAAACACTATTACTTTTACACTATTACTATTACAGCTATTACTAATTACCATATACCACAATACTCTAAAACATAGCGGTGTATCAAAAAAGGAATCAGAATATCAGTATTGAGAATCTTGCTCAGTTTTGTTCTTTAAGCCCTCTCAAACATTAACACAAAAAAGAGACCGAACATTTACAAAATGAGGGTGGATATTATTGCACATACTGTATATCATCATTATGTGCAATATCATCACAAAAATGTTTATAAAACAATTGTATGAAAGGTACGTAAGATATAGCACTCAAAACGTTTTGCCTCACAAGTATTTTAAAAATACAGAAATAATTTAAAGTGCATTTTGTATAATTATTCCACTTCTTCAGGCATTCGTGTGTTGAACACTCTCTACAGAAGTAATTCAATGGTACATCAATCTTACATCAATCCGTAGTAGGTACAAGAAATAAATAATGAACCAGATAATTGTCCATCAGAGAAAAAATGGTGACCCACACATCACATTTCAGTCCATATGAGATACATGATTGCATATGTCATGTTACAGTATATACTTACATCTCATACCAAAGATATTTGAAAAAAAAATATCCAATAAGAATAAAAACACACTAAAGATGATAAGCATATTCATTCAGAAATTATTTACTATTGGGGGTGTGGCTAGGAAGCGGATGTAAGCGGGCGTGTGCAAGTGGATCCAGCGTGGCTGTAGGTGCTGGCATCCTGACTATCCCGAATACTGCCTCAGTCTTGCTGGTGTGAAACTCTCCTAAACGTGCATCAGTGGTCTTCTCCTCAATAACTACCTGGGTCCCGGCGTGTTGGAGGAGAGATGTAGAGGCGGATCAGTCTGTGCGATGGAGTTGCGGTGGACGCCGCTCCGTGCGGTGGCAGGTGGATGCTGGCTGGTCGGCTGACAGGGAGGAGATCTGGTGGTGGACGTAGTGTCGGCTCCCTCCAGTGGCTGAAAGTGGAGATGCAGAGTGCTGGACTGTGGAGAAAGAGCTTGTGGAAGGGGTGTTGGCTCCCCCTGGAGGCAAAAAAGGAAAAGTGCGACTGGGCAGACTGTGAAGTGAGCAGTACTAGCTCACATTAAAGAATATGATCAGTAAAAAAAAAGAGACTGTCCAAGAGGCTGCTAGCAGTGGGGGAACTAAGCACTCACCCCGTGTGTTCAAACAGGCTAGTAAAGAGAAGCAGAAAGAAGTGGCGTCCCGACTGGAAAAATTTGCCAGAGGAACTACAACAGGTATGGACGCCAATCAAACAAACAAAATGAGATTACGTTTGGGAGATAAGTCTCTCTGCAAAGTGACTGAAGATATATTTGAGGTGGAAGGGGGGCCACAGGGGGGACTTTGGATATATCTAATGGACAGTTACCTTTACTAAATCCTGACACCTCAGGTGACCCCCACTCGGAAAGATGTGCTGTCGGCAGTACAGGCCTGTAATATGACTTTGGCATCCATGGCGGAGAAAATACAAGCTATATATATATTTCTGCGAAAAAATATGCAAAAGATTAAAGAGAGGTTGACGGAGGCAGAAGATAGAATTAACAAGCTGGAGGAGGTAAATATTTCTGTATGTGCTGATCTTAAAATGGCGTTGCAAAAAGTCAATATTAATTCCCGTAGGATTGAAGAACTGGAAAATAGAGAAACGCACAATAACATCAGAATGGTGGGAATACCTGAACAGACTGAGGGGTTAAATCCGGTGGCGTGTATGGAAAAGTGGATATTAGAGACAATCGGAAAAGAACATCTACCTCCTATGTTTATGATCGAAAGAGCATATAGAGCATAATACCTGCACACACTCATATACATGGAAATTTGCCCAGGACTATGTTGCTTAGAGTGGCTAACTATAGAGACAAGGATGCAATCCTCCAGAAAGTTCGAGAATTGGGAGCTATATCTATGGCAGTTGCAAGAGTGATGTTATTCTCAAACATTTCAGAAAAAAGGGCTCAATATCAGGAAGTGAAAAACAAATGCGCCAGATGAAAATACAATATTCAATGCTATATCCAGCGAAAATGCGTATAATTACCAATGAAGGGACTCATTTTTTTTAATCTGATGTGATATAAGAGGCCAGAAGCTATGAGGACCACTGTAGGGATTTGAGGATAGAGAATATTTAGTATTGAGTATTAAATACACCACGCTGAGATCTGGACTGTAAGATGAATGTTTGGGTGAAGATAATGTCTCTAATCCCCTATTTGGCTCCTGAGTGGAGTATATATATGTGGGGGTTTAATGTAGCAATGGTTTGTGGAGGTTTTTTTTTTTCTCAAGTACCACATTTTTACTTATTATATTGGAGGGACATGTCCAATGGTTGGGAATCGTAGTATATGGTAGTATGCTCTGAATATAAAAACTAAATGTAAATGGATAAGCAAAAAATATCAATAATATCTTGGAATGTTAGGGGTCTGGGGAATATGACAAATCGCTGTGCGGTACTATCCAGCATTATGTCTCACAAGCTGTCAATTATTTGTCTCCAGGAAATGCATATGGTGGGAGATAGTGTTGGATGGTTGGAGCGCAGATTTATGCAGTACACAGCTCATGCTTGTTATTCAGCATACTCTAGAGGTGTATCAATATTAGTTTGTAAAGGTAAAGCTTTTTTCGTGTATACAAACATTGTGTGATAAAGAGGGTAGATATGTATTTTTGCATTGTAAAATTTATGATAGAGAATGTGTGCCGGTAAATATATATATATTCCACCTCTCTACTCCAATGTGGCAGCACTCGGATCCTTTTGGCTGGCGTCTTCACTGAACACTGGCCGAAAGGATTGATTGGTAAGACCTTACCAATCAACCACTAGATCACCAGGGATCAATGATCGGATTTCCGACCAATCAGGAAGCAGGGCAGCGTGTAATGATGCATTGCCCGGCTTCCTGATACAGGAAGTATCGGGCTAGGCATCAGAGCATTTGGGCGAGTATGAGTACTTGCCTAAATACTCGGCATCGACACCAATACTAGTATCAGTGCATCCCTAGTATATTGGGATCCGTAGTACCAAACCGGATATAGTTAAATTTTATAGTATGCAATTTGTCCAGTGGCCCCCTAGGGAATTGAGTTTGAGACCCCTGCCCTAAAGGAAGTGGGGGGCACTTCCAAATCTATGGATAATGTTTTTGGCTACACAGTTAAGACATTTGGCGGGTTGGAACCAATCAGGACAGAGGATAGGGGCATATGGTATCATTAAATGTTTGTTTCAAAATAGAGACCACCTTATGACCCTTGAGACCACTTTATATTTGAAGGAGTTTTAACCTCTTGCCATCCTCCGCGGATGTCAACTGGTTAAACTTTACCCACTATAAGATTAATTGGTAAAATGTGGAAATCAATTAAAAGGTTATTGGATATTTCCAAATTTACAAAATACACTCCAGTATGGGATAATTGGGTACTATATGAGGTAAACAAACTCCAAGGATTTGGAATGTGGAATACAATGGGGATTGAGACATCAGCGCAAATATATGACCAAGGTGTGTTATGCTCTTTCCAACAATTACAAGCAAGTTATTTAGTACCGAATGCCAAATTTTATAAATATTTACAATTAAGGCATGCGCTTACAAGAGGTTTGTATTAATGTATACATGGTTATAGATAAACTTTTTAATGCAACTGTGACAAGAGGGTTGATTTCAAAAATGTATTCAAATTTACTGCCTCAAAAATGTATTCAAATTTACTGCCTGGGGCTCAGAACAAATCTCCTATGAAATGTAAAGTGGGTTGGGAACTGCATGTGGGCCCATTAGAAGATACCTTATGGAGGCGCTGCTCTCAATCCAATTACCGTAGTTTCACCGTCTGCATCGCATAAATTAACACAGCTTTATATTGTACATAGAACATATCAGACCCCTGAATTCCTATATAAGATAGGACTCAGGGAAGTTTCTAAATGCCCAAAATGTGGTTTTGAGCCAGGTTCGTTGATACATCTGCTGTGGAAATTCCCAAAGTTGAAACGATATTGGTAGGAAATAGTGGACATAATAAATATAGCTTTTGGAATTCATATTTCTAACAATCCAATGGTATGTATCTTGGGTATTTTGGGATCCTTGAAGGTGAGTATTATGCAAAGGTGGCTATAACGAGGGCATTGTTTGTGGCTCGGCGTAGTATAGCCTTTAGGTGGATTTCGGCAGCGCCTCCCACAGTGGAGGAGTGGAAGAACGAATTAGATGGAGTGGATGGATTTGAGGGAATCATGTTTAAACATAGAGGTAACATGGATAAATATGGTAAAATGTGGGATAAGTGGATAGAATATAAGAAAGGAGTTTGCTTATAATATCTGCTCCATCTGCAACCGGTATTGTGTGGAGAAATTTAATTTATGTAAAGTGGTTTGATGAGAAATTGTATATTGGTGATTTGTGTTTTTTTTACTAGTGTTTGTTTTTGTGATGTTGTTTTAATTATGTATTTATGGATGTAAAAGTGTTTATTACGTATTGTAGAATTAAAATAAAAAAAGTATTGAAGTTAAAAAAAAAATAAAAAAGATGATAAGCACCTCTTTGTTCACATAACAATGAAGTGTACTACAGCCAACAGGAGTAATTCTGCAGAGAGAAAAACAGAGGCAGCACAATTAGATACTACTTACCAATGTCAGGTCTCCTTTGCCACTCAGGCAGGTGATGCCAAGCTCCACTGCAAACTGACAACAATAGGATCCCTGTGTGCCTCAATTATCTGCTGCCTCTTAGACCCCCCTCTCCCTCCACTCACTGATGACATCACTTTCAGTCGGAAGGGATGGCACTTTCCACCAAAACCACACATGTGCTCCATCATGGAATGCACATGTAGCATCATGGCACTACCAATGTCCCCCTACACTTCCACCAGCATGTGCTCAATAAGATCATCGCAGGACTCCTAGGGTTTTCCCTAGGAGTCTGTAGGGGGGCCACAAAATAACACCCACTGCTGGGACACCTTCAAGCAGGGAACATGAAGAGATAAAAAAAAAGACAAAGAAAAAGTGGGAAATAGGAAAACATCTAAAAAAAATTACAAACATCAAGCAAAAAAAACAAAATAAAAACAAATATAAAGCAACAAATAAATATACCTATGAATAATTAAAGAAATAAATAATACATTTATTAACATAGTAGATGAATAAAACCCAAACAAAATAAAAGAAAAATAAATAAAAAACCCAAATAAAAATAGAAAAAAAAACAAAAATAGGATAGACAACAAAATACATCGCCAATTATATAATTACAAGCTTAATTTATATGATTAAATACCCTGTGGAAATAGTGGTTCGTCGTCAAATCATACAGGTAGAAAAAGAATTGGAAAACATGCAAATATACAGGGAATTTTTAAAATGGCAACTTAGAAAAAAAGATATATTGTATGGGAGAAAACTTCACAAAAAGGGAACACAGCTAAGCTGCGCCTTTTTTACTGACTTTTAGCTGGTAGAACTATTTTGTTTCAACTTGTAATACTTGCTAATTAAAATCTCCCACCCTAGGATGTGGGTGGATCCTATCAAGAGCTCTGTTGGCCATTTAAAATACATCTTGTTCTGTGATAAATAGAAAAGTGAGGGATAAAGTCATGTAAGTGTGCAGTGTGTCATAATTTGATTGAAGACCCTAGAAGAGTGCTTCAAAAGCATGGTTTCAAAACACAGTGGTAACTTTCTTGCTCTTGGCCTATGTATCTAATGACATTGGTGGAAGAGCACAGTGGAGTGGAAGATGGTTGGGCAGTGTTTGTTCAGTGACAGAAGTAGTAGCGATGGGAACAAGTATACGCAGCCATCCACAAAATAACCGGGGCCACACTGCCCTTCACCGTCACGGCCGCTCTCTTGCATTGGGTACCCGATCGCCCCAAAGGAGCATATAAAACACTCCATAGACATCTCATCAATGCTGCACGCGCTATCATCCCTCGCCACTGGAAGACAGACCAGACACCCACTGTAAGAGAGTGGCTGTCACAAGTAGGCCATGTATATGAGATGGAGGAACTGCAGGCCACTAGACATGATACCCTAGATGCCTTCAGATCTAAATGGATCTGCTGGTCTTACTTCATTGGCACTTTTCATACCTTCTTCCCCATAAACAGGATTGAGGATTGAAGGCTTACACTTATGGTTATGTTGATACCTGTTGTAATCCCAGATATGGGCTCACAGTATTGCTGTGTTTGTCAGTTTGTTTGTATTGTTTGTTTGTATGTATGACTACATTCCTTTGTACCCTTTATAAAACTCAATAAAACTTATTTGAAACAAAAAAAAAGAAGTAGTAGCGACACTTTAACTGACGGAGGAGTCCTGTGAGGCTCCGAAACGTTGCATTCACATGTCATTCTAAAGGAATACGACTAAAGATGATATTCCGAAGCAGAATGGTGTGCGGACAACATATCTTCTAGGAGTAGTAGAGAGGAGCAATAATGCAGATGATTCAGATTGTGTAGGGGCCAATAGGAGTGGCATTAAGAGTATCAAGGTTGTTTTCAGGCAAAAAGTGAAGATCTTGTCAGCTAGTACGTACAAGGTATCAGGTGATGTGGGCAGAGGTGGAGTTCAAAAGACAGTTGAAGAACCCTGTAAAGGTGGAGATAGGGCATCAAGTGTTGTGTCCAATGATTTGAGCAGTGCTATAAACGATGCATCCAGTGCATCAGAGCAGCAGTTGTAGCATTTAAAAACAAAAAACGAACGTGAGGGAGCGCAAGGCTAGGGGGACTAAAAAACTGATAGTGGCACAGTGGAGAAAGTAAAATACTCCGCCCAGCTGTCACACTTAAATCGGCGGTTTCCCGCCGCCGTTACACCATTCCTAATGAGCTTGATAAAGAGGTAACATCCTCGAAACGCGTTGCTCCCGAGCCTCCACCCACTGCTTCACCAACCTGATCCTTCCTCACTCCACCACCACCCCGGCCGATTCTCCATCCTGCATCTTCCCCACGGCCCGGACACTGGCCCAGACACGTACACCTCACAGCCCGATCTCCTCCACCCGCAGCTGCAGCCCAGCCTGACGTCAGTCCTCACACCACCGGCACTTCACATTGCTCCATCGGTGACACGGACACACTGACACATCCATCTGGTCCCGAGACCCACTC
The DNA here is from genome assembly GCF_000935625.1 of Nanorana parkeri. Classification (NCBI taxonomy): domain Eukaryota; kingdom Metazoa; phylum Chordata; class Amphibia; order Anura; family Dicroglossidae; genus Nanorana; species Nanorana parkeri. The sequence goes on along the minus strand of NW_017307163.1, from coordinate 212,883 downwards.
AAAGTAAGTGAACCATTTCCTTTTACTTTCTCCACTGTGCCACTATCAGTTTTTTAGTCCCCCTAGCCTTGCGCCCTCACGTTCGTTTTTTGTTTCACTAGTACAGGCACTCCTCCTGTCCCTTAGGGCTGCAGGCGAGGCAGAGTTACAGCACCCTATTCCCTTGGCCCATCCGAGAGCGCTGTTCGTAATATTTGCATGTGCAGTTGTAGCATTTAGTGACTTTGTGGAGGATTTTGGGAAAACGATTGCCCATAGCAACAAACTGGTCTTTGTTTCATTAATATGTTATACCACTTCCAACTATAAAACACAATCTTATTTTTTTTTTAAACGTGTCTTAGCAGTCAAAAGTCAATAATCACTTTCTTCCAACATGTATTCAAGCCATTTACCATACTTAAACTATGTTGTAAATGCAGTTATTATTTCATCTTGCTGATTTGGAATCACTCAGTACCGCTCCAATCTGTGGCCTTCTTTCTTTGTTCTTCCTTCATGCTTAATGCCAATTTCTAACTGGCTCTACTGCAACACTCTCCTATTCCATGTACCAAACATAACTTGTGTTAAACTTGTATCACTAAGGGGGTTTTTCACAAAGGAGCCGAAGGATCCAGCCGTAGCTTCGGCTGATCCTTCTGCTCTCTTCGGCCGCCAGAACCCTTCGGTTCAGCTAGGCACTATAGCCTGTACAGCCGCCGAAGGCATATGCTTTGGGGCGGTCGAACGGCCTGCCGAAGGGCCCACAGTAAGCCCAGCAAATGACAGCTGGGCAGAGCCAGCCATGTTCTCACGGCTGGCTCCACCCAGTTGTAATGACAGATCAGCGTCCCCAAATGACCTGGGGACGCTGATCCGTCATTAAATAGTAACAAGTGGGTGGAGCTAGGAAGCAGTGACAGGTGTGATCAGAGCCACCTCTCTGAGCAATGTGAGCAGTGGCGTAGCGTGGGGGGGACACATACCCCGGGCTCCGGTATGAAGAGGGCGCCGGCCGAGCCGAATTTGCCACCAGGGAGCAGAGGAGCGGCAGGTAATGAAATATCAGGGGTCTAAACAGACCCCTGATATTTCCCTTTTATAATAAAAAAGAGATTGAGAACACAGAGCCCTCAATCTCTTTTTCTGCAGCCTCTGTTATAAATTAACAGGAATCCTCTATACATATATACACATACTCTGTCCTCAATTATGTATAAACACTCATCGATCACTGATCACTGACTGCTTTTACTCGTTCTCCACGCTGTCACAGGACGCTGAGCGAGCAGAGCTCAGCCTCCTGTGACATCACTGCAAGCTGTCTCCACCCACCCACCGCTCTCCTAGAGGGGAGATGTGGGAACAGAGTGCAGTGCATAGGCAGCCTTCTGAAGGCACAAGGGGCGCAAAAATGCACCTTCGCCTGTGTGGTCAAAAATTCTTGCACCGGCTCTGCCCCTGTGTGAATAGGGGTGAACGGCTGCAAGTGAGCTGCCAGAGCTTTGGCTCAGCCGATCCATATGTTGGTTTGGCTGAGTTGAAGTCCTTCTGCACTTTGGCTGACTGAACTGCAGCCGAAGGCAGCCGATGGGGACAAGGGCCTCCTAGCCACAAGCCCTGGGGCTTTGGTTGTGGGGGTGTGGACAGGCAGCTTATTCACATCAGAGTACCCCTTTAATAAAGGGGCACCCAGATGCGGCCCCCCCCCCTTGTGAATACTTGTACTCGTACCCCTACCCATTCACTAAAGGGTTAAGAAATAGATTAAATAACAACACCAGACTTTCATCAAAAAGCCTTTATTTAAAAAAAAAAATTTGATCCATTGACGTGATCCAGGGTCAATCACGACATCCAGCGTTGTCCACGACGACTCGACAAAATAAAAAATAGAACAATCAAAAATAAATAGAAATAATAATTTTAAAAAACGACGACCACTGTCCCATCGGCTACGACGAACACCCCCTCTGCAGAATGGCATTTTGACAGATGCCGGCAACTTATAAACAATTGGACGGAGCTAGCAGTGTCAGCTAGCTCCGCCCAACTGTTTACAGTTGTAACAGGTGAGCCATGATTGGGCAGAGTAATCATGACTCAGCCCAATCATGGCTCTCACAGTTCTCTGTGCCCTGATTGGCTAAAGGCTTGCACCTGACCATAGGTCAGGTGCAAGCCTTTAGCCAATTGCGGCTTCACAAGGTGCATTGCCTTGTGGGGCGTTCAGTGCGTGAACAACCCGCTGAACGCCCTGATAGATCGTATGTTCAGCGAACACACGAACTAGCGATGTTCAAGTCGAACTCACGGTTGGCTCAAACATCGAGCCCAACCATAGTCCCCAACCAGGAAGAATGCTATACTAGATTTATTAATTTCAAATAATGCAGACCTAGTTGCAGACATAGCGATTAGGGATACATTGGGTAATAGTGACCACAGGATGATTACTTTTAATGTTGGGTACAGAAAGGGGAAGTGTGTTGGTTTGACAAGACCACTACATTTCAAAAAAGCAAACTTTGATAAGCTGTGTCAGCTAGTTTATGACACTAAATGGGACAAATTTTGTCTAACAATGAACGCTGATGAGAAGTGGGATTGTTTTAAGAATACATTGCACAATGCTATTACCAAGTGCATACCATTGGGTAAGAAAAAGAAAAAACTGAGAGCTAAGCCTGCATTGCTAAATAAAACAGTAAGACAACACATCGAAGAAGCTGGCATTTAAAAAATATAAGATGGAGTGGACTGCATTGTCATTCCAGACCTACAAGGGATGCAAAAGGAGATTTAAACATGAAATCCGGGCAGCTAAAAGAGATTACAAAACAAATATTGCCACTGGGGTTGCCGCGAACGAGCACATATAGGCGATCGGCGGGCTATGGACCCGCTGATCGCCTATATGTGAAACACCCGGTAACGGGTGTGTGCAACAGTCGGGTTTTTACTGCCGTGCGTGCCCGCTAGGGGGCGCACGCGAGCAGAAAAAAATTGCCGTCTGGAGACAGCAACCCGCAGATGTAGCAGTGCCGTCCGTCCGTTTTTTTACTACGGGCGGACGGCAAGAGGTTAAGAAGAACCCCCCAAAATGATTTCAATATATAAACAGTAAAAAGGCAAGAAAAGAGCAGGTAGCCCCAATAAAAGATGAGAATGGGAGATTAAATCATACACAACAGGGAGAAGGCTGAGGTAATAAATTAATTTTTCTCCTCAGTATATACTCAAGAAAAAGATGGGTTTACTGGAGATAAGAATGTGAGTAGCTTAGTGCGTAAGATACCGCAGTGGTAGATGCTAGCCGGGGTTCAACAAAGACTAGAAAAACTTAATGCAAATAAATCGTTAGGGTAGATAACCTGCACCCTAGGGTACTTCACCAATTTCAAGGACTCCATACTGACTGGAAGTACCAATATTCAAAAAAGGTTCAAGATGCCAATCAAGGAACTACAGACCAGTCAGTCTAACATCAATAAAATGCAAACTGTTTGTGGGAATGATAAAAGGCCTATTTAGTGGATTTTGTCCATGGCTAATGGTACAATAAGTGAAAATCAGCATGGATTTATGAAGTACTGTTCTTGTCAGACCAACATCCTAAAATTCTATGAAGAGGAGAGTAGAGATCTGGATGGGAGAAGGCTGATGGATGTGGTGTACCTGGATTTTGACAAAGCATTTGACACGGTACCACATAAATGCTTAATGCAAAAGCTGAAATCTATTGGCATGGATGAAATGGTGTGTACCTCGATAGGCGTGCCCCAGGCTTCTGTGCTAGGCCCAATACTGTTAAACTGTTTATTAATGATATTGGGGAAGGTGTTAATAGCCATGTCTCTGTGTTTGCAAATTATACTAAAATTGGAGGGTAATAGAAACAAGCTTAGACATTATAACATTACCGGAAGACCTGGATCAAATAGGCAAGTGGGCAACTACATGACAGATGAGGTTTAATGTTGGAAAACGTAAAGTAATGCATTTGGGGGTTACAAATAGACAAGCAGAATACACATTAATGGGCACTCCACTAGGGAAGTCAAAAATAGAAAACGATTTGGGGGTCATAATCGACTACAGATTGGACAATAGCATGCAGGCTGTGGTAAACAAAGATAGCAGAGTACTGTCATGAATTAAAAAGGGAGTGTACTGTAGAGACAAAGCAATATTTTGCCACTTTATAGATCACTGGTTCGGCCTCATCTTGGGTATGTGGTTAAGTTTTGGTCACCAATCCACAGAAAGGATGTCCTTGAGCTAGAGAGAGTCCAGAGAAGGGCAACACAACTAATTTAGGGGCTGGAGGACCAAAGCTATGAGACAAGGTTGCTAAATTTAAACTAAAATGTTTAGTGGTGATGGCAACATCAGCAACAAACGTTTTACTGTAAACTAAAATTGGTGGAGGTGGTGGAGGCCACCACCTAAAATTGGTGGAGAAAAGATTTAACCACAAAGGGCGTAGGGGGCTTCTTTTCAGTTACAGCAGTTACATTTTGGAACTCTCTTTCACAAGCAGTGGTATCATTCAAAAATAATTTAGATGCCTTCCTCAGAGACCATAACATAGAGGGGTACAAGTATTCTTAAAAACTAGACCACAGAGGGACTCATATACACACACATGCACGCACCAACACACACATACTCACAAAGGTTGAACTTGAAGGGCCTGTATTTTTTATTCAACCTCAAATACTATGTAACAAATTTTTTGACCGACTCCTACACTTTCAAACAGACCAGTTTCAATGACAAAGCTTATGGCTGATGTTTCCATTGACATAAACTACCCATTCAGCCTCATTTATCAAAGTTTCAGTAGTGAGAATTATAATTAAGTCCTTGTGACTATTTCTCATACTCATACACTTTTTCTATGGAAGGTTTACATCTGATTGGCTGATGGTAGGAAATTGCAGCAGCTGTTAATACTTATTCTTTGATACATGACTTTCATCTGTGAGCTGCAGATTTGCAAGAAGTCACTTGTTGGAGAATCAGGGTCTCTGAAATACAAGTTTCACTTTTCAAAGACTGACTCATAATTTCTAGAACTCTTCTCCTTTAGGAATGTCTAATCATTCACAACTGTAGGGTATGGTGAAGCTGATGACTCCTCTTTTCGTTGACCAGTGACTAAGCAAAAATGGCATTGAGGAGCACCCCCCTGAAGACTATACTTGAATCACTTCAGTGTTAGAAGTGACGGCAGACACATTCATATAAAGGGCATGGAGGGCAAACAAAGACCGCCACCCAGCTGTGTTACCATCTGCTACGTTTACAGAACAGGGGACCTGTGTTACCTTCAGCTATGTTTAGGGACAGGGTTACAGTTTTATTAGGCCAGTTTAAATCTTTCTTTGACCTCCCCGCAACTCCTTCTTTGGTACTCTTACTGAAAAATGACCACACAAAACAATGCCCTGTATAATAGCATAAATTGGAACCTAAAACCATTTATTTTTAACAGTCCTTTTAATTAATTCATAATACTTCAGACAATCATTAAAGTTTTATGGAACTTTTTTGTCGCACAGTTCATGTTTTAAATATTTTGTTTGAATAAAGAAGATTTTTAAAGGAGAAACATTTTAAAAATGAACATATAGCGGTTGATTTACTAACCTTATAAACATGCCACGAACAAGTATACACATCTGTAGTGTGTTCCCTCCCAGCATGATCTATTGGTGGAATCTAGACACCTTTGTAGTGTGTACACACCCAGCAGGTGTGTTGTGCAAAGCCCTGCATGAATTGTAAGGTGATGTTGTGTAAATTAGCTCTACATTGTGTTGCTTGCATTGATGAATGCAGGAATGTAAATGCATGAGCTAACCACTTTTGTCTAAACTGTGAAGCAGCATTATATATGCATCATGTGCATGATTTTTCCATATATGGCATTAGTGGAAATATGCTTTTAGAGACTTTTT
>NW_017307163.1:176573-206132 GCF_000935625.1 Nanorana parkeri | reverse complement strand
GGTTGATTTACTAACCTTATAAACATGCCACGAACAAGTATACACATCTGTAGTGTGTTCCCTCCCAGCATGATCTATTGGTGGAATCTAGACACCTTTGTAGTGTGTACACACCCAGCAGGTGTGTTGTGCAAAGCCCTGCATGAATTGTAAGGTGATGTTGTGTAAATTAGCTCTACATTGTGTTGCTTGCATTGATGAATGCAGGAATGTGAATGCATGAGCTAACCACTTTTGTCTAAACTGTGAAGCAGCATTATATATGCATCATGTGCATGATTTTTCCATATATGGCATTAGTGGAAATATGCTTTTAGAGACTTTTTGGTTGATAAATACGTTTTGCTGTGTAAAAATCACACGCACCTAGTGCGTGCGTGTGTTTAGGTTAGTAAATCACCCCCTAAATGTCCCTTTTGCAGATGTATGCTGTTATTATAGTTTTTGGATAATTAACCCTGCTGATGACAGGGGAGATAGCCTTTTTTTACTGGGGCTTATGCAATGGAAAGCAAAGTATGTAGGTCTTTAGCTGGCAGATTTCCTAAGTATAGCATGCAGAAATATTACTCACCCATACATATTATCATTCTCCATTGTGCTTCCTTTTAGACACTCTTCGATGTGTCATTTAGGGCTACCATTGTGAACTCCATGAATGGACATGAGTAATTAGTGTGCATAAACTATAAACACAAAAAAATATGCACTAATAGATGCAGTGTTAAAAAACTATAACTTATACAATTACATGAATATCTCACCACCAAAACAAATTATTTTATCATACTAGTGCAGCGCTAACAACGTGTATAAAAAAACTTTAATATGTTATAATAATATTCAGTAAAGCATGACTACTACACTCATGCAATGCTAGTGATGCATGATACAATATGTCCTTCATAATCAGTCCCAAGTGTCCACACACAAAGTTCCTTTGTGTCTCATTCTGTCCTTCAACCTTATGAGTGTACGTAGAACCAAACTCAGCGTGATCTACTACCACCTGGTGATCTTTTCATTGCAAACGTGGGTCACACCACCCGTGTATCACACTCTCCTGGGGAAATAAACTCACCTTAGGGTATAGACTGTGGGGTCTATTCACTAAGCTGCTGTAGGCAGCCGAGTGAATGACCGACCTGAAGCGAAGTGAGCCGAACGCTGTTCGGCTATAAACTTCAGGCTGGTACAGCTGATTTCAGCCATACATCGGCTGAAATCAGCCGTACATTGGGTGGCTTCGGGTCGGCCGAATATGCTCAGCATGTTCGGCCAACCCGAAGTGCAGAAGGAGTTCGACTCAGCCGATCCAACATCTGGATCGGCTAAGCCGAACCTCCGGCAGGCTACTAGCTGCTGTTCGGTCTATTCTTTAAAAAAAAAAAAAAAAACATTTTCGCCGTAGGAATGCATTGCTAGATTCCTATTGGCTATTTCAATTTGCAATAGCCAATAGCAAACTAGCTATTGCACCCACCCTCTGCTGCTGTCAATCACTAGTGGGGACCTGATGGAGAACTGCAGCAGTGGGCGGGTGCAATAGCTAGTTTGCTATTGGCTATTGCAAATTGAAATAGCCAATGGGAATCTAGCAAGGCATTCCTATGGTGAATTTTTTTTTTATTCTGACGCCAGCCAACGGCTCCATGTCAGAATACAAAAGAAAAAGCAGTGTTTCTCTTCTGGGCGGCTGGGAGTGGGAGACTCCCGGAGTGCCCGGGAGAGTTAGGCTGTCTGAACATCAGTGCCCCTGGTTATCTGGTAACCAGGGACGCTGATCTCTCTGCAATGGCCGGAGCCAGCCGAAACACGTCAGCTGGCTCCGCCCAGCTGACAGAAGCAGGCCAGCTTTGGCTTTCACCTCGGCTGAGTCGAGCCAGGGCATATGCCTTCGGCTCGACTGAGCCGCCCAGCCGACTTCGGGAGCTGTACGGGCTATAGTGAATAGCCCGTACAGCACCCCTTCGGTTCTACTGAACTGAAGGGGTCCTGGGGCCGAAGCTAGCCGAAGGATCAGCCGAAGCTATGGCTAGATCCTTCGGCTGCTTCGTGAAAAGACCCCTATAACTAAAATACTTTAGTATAGTAAGAACAGCGCTTGTAATGCACTCTCCACTGTTATTCCTCTTGCAACTTCACAAGTAATATAAACTTGTATGATAGGGTGGTGCTGACTCCATACAGGATGTCTCAGAAGCAAGCACAGGCAACATACTCCATAGTGTATAACCAAAAATTGCCAGAGGCTGGACAGAAGGTCATGTGTTCACTTGAAAAAAGATAGAGGGGACATTTCCTAAGTTTAGAGAGGTTTCCTCTAACTTCACATTGTGTCTACAGGGCAAGACGTGAAGGAAAATCTTCCCAATGGGATATAGATGACAAAGAAAACTTTACTGTGGTTTTACCTCTTTCCCACTCTATCCCAAACTACAAAATAAAGAATTGTCTTAAGATATACTTCAAACCCTCATGTCAGAGTTACTAGAATTTCTCTCTACCTGTCACGCCTGTATGGAATGGGTTAACGTGGATCTCAGCTGCGGAGGCTTCTCAGGTATGGACCCCTGGTTTCACTCTCAAGTTTAACAGAGAGTTAGGGATCCTAGCATCACAGCCTCAAGTTAAATAATAAGGTGGGGTTGGAGAGGGTTAAATCCTAAGCGAGTAAATCAATAATCTGAGTACAGTTAATGAGTAAGGAGCTTTAGCAGAACGTAGATGGCAATACAGTTATTTGGTATGGGCCCAGTTCCCCGTAGTATTAAGGCTTGAAATTGTAAATCAAACAGTCCTGATGACAACAGGTGCAACTGCACTTAGAATACTTACACTTTGGAGGGTTTGGCTATGGAGGTACAGGGGGTCCTTGGTGGATTCAGACTTGCAGGAGGGAGCAATCTGCAGGTTCGTGGAGGGTCCCAGGAGACAGCAGGCGTTCTGGCACAATCTTGGAATGCCATGCTGTCTCGTATGGGCGTTTTAATAGGCCTTAGAGGAGAAGGAGGAGCCGACGTACGCAGCGGCGCACTTCCGCGTTCCACGGTGGAACGCACGAGGTCCCGAAAACCCGGAAGTGAGGAGCGTGCGCTCCACCCTGGAACGCAATCGGCCCAGCGACTGAGCGGCTGGCTGCCGCTTCCTCCCTCCTTGCCCGCAGTTGACGGCGGCGGCCGTTACACTACCTACCTGTAGCAGTTCTGATATATTTAGACCAAGGGCACACAAAAATAACGACTTTACTGCCCTTACTGCATCTTTGCAACAAAACATTTGTAACTCCTTTCAATCACTCTTCATCCAGGCTCAAGATCAGCTTACACTAATAGCACTGTGTGAAAAAATCTATTGCTTATTACCCTAATTGGCACACTGTGCTGAATCACCTTTAGTCTGTCTGATTGTGGCTGTGCATGGATTACAGAGGGTTTATATTAAAACACATTTGTGTACTTAGGCAAGTTCTAAGGAAACATATAGTTGGGGCCTATTTATACTTTAGTCCTGCCTTTCAGTGCACTAACAAAATGCGTGTTAATGCACATTTAGGGGGAATTCATAAAGAACCATAGCAGACAGAATTTGGAGCAGTTGCCCCTAGCAACCAATCAGCTTATCAGCTTGTACAGTTAATCTTAGAAACTAAAGAGAGAAGCTGATTGGGTACTATGGGCAACTACTTCAGATCTATCTGCTCCAGTTTTTATAAATTCCCCCATTGTGTCTCCCATTCAAAATGAATGGGCTGCCTTAGGCCTGGTTCACACCTGAACGTTTTGTAGCGCGTTCCACGCTCGACGAACGCTCTACAAAACGCTCAAACATCTAAATCCCATTGTATTCAATGGGTCTGGTTCACACCTTGCCGTATTTCCGCCCGTCCGAACGCGATACAAAACGGCCTACGCCCAAAGAAGTACATGTACTTCTTTGGGGGCGTTTTGGTCTCGCGTTTCCATTGGGATACAGCCGAGTAGCCCTCGGAAACGGGCGTTTGTCACGCGTTTTTTTACCGCGCGACAAACACGCATATTCAATACGCCTAGGTGTGAACCCAGCCTAAATGCAATGCATTTAATGAGAGACACAATGGGGGGAGTTTATAAAAACGTTTTTTTCATTTTGAATAGGCTGCCAATGCACCACAATGCAGCCACAACTGGATAGACACCCCTTTATTTGTGTGTGTTTCCCACTATGCACCTCAGTATTCACGTTACTGTGTTTTGCAGTAACTCTTTGTAAAACATGCGCAGCATATAGAGTTTTGAGAAAAGTTAAACATGTGCTAAATAATAATAATTTTATGGTTCCTGGTGCAGAAAACCATTGTACTAGATTTACCTAAGTGAATGTCAAGCTATATTTGTAAAATTGTACATGACTGGAAATAAGTTTACATCTTTGCTTTTTTTTTTTACAGTTTATTAGGGGCCTGTGTAGACAAGATTTGTTTTCATGCATTTGATAAAAGTTTGAATTGCTGTTTAATCATAAGTCTGCATATTTCCATCTATTAAAATTGTGTAGACTGTTTTGAGGCCCCATTTCATCTGCATTGTTTTGCATTTGTGTGGGTGCAGCAGGTCCTATTGAAATGTTTTTGAATTGCAGGTAAAAATTGTGAAACGCACCCCTTTGACATCTTAATGCATACGTCTACAAAAGCCCATCTACATACCCCCTCGGTTCTCTTGAACCGAAGGGGTCCTGGGGCCGAAGCTAGCCGAAGGATCGGCCGAAGCTACGGCCAGATCCTTCGGCAGCTTTATGAATAGACCCCTATATCAGACTTGTTCAATCAGCCAGGTAGGAGAAGCCACAGTTCTGTGCAGTACAGGACCTAAGAAAACTTCTGCTAAGCACTATTTGCATCTAAACTATCCACATAATCCCAATTCAACTAACTTTGCACATGATTGGGTATTCAAAGTGAAAAGAGCTTTATCTTATTTAGTAAGCTAAATAAATGTTTACTTTTCAAAGTCAAGATACACTTTAAAAAGTGAACATTCTCTATTAATTATTATGCATTGTATTAGTAGTTATCATTATATTGGTTATACATATTGACAGGCATCACACAATGTTTTCAAAAGTTAATATCTTGAAATCTAAACAGCTATGTCATTATAATCAGTACAGAAGTGTTTATTTAGATCTGGTTTCTTCTTTAAGAAAAAAAGGGCAGCTGGATTGACTGTTATTTAATGTTAATTATTAGAAACATTTAATTGAAAAGGTCAATGTGGCTGTTAAATTCTCACTTTTTTTTATATTGGCTTGTAAGAGGAAACACAATTTATTCTAAATGCCTAAAGCTGCAGTCTGAAATGCTGAAAACTTCCATATAACATTATGAAAATGTCATTTATACTACCAAAATGCATCCATTTCTCTTTTATCAACATAGCATGAGTGAACTTAACAGCCATGATGCTGAAGTCAAAAGCTAGAAAAATTACACATTTTGCAGCAGGTCAACCTTTACACAGCAGGAAATATTGGAAATGACATGGAAGCTCAATGAACTGTATCTAACTGCATACTGTTTGATGAATAGAAGAGACACCAGCACAAGGCAGCCTCCTGGAAAGGTCGGGTGCAATTCTGTAAAAAAAAAGCTACAGTATAACATTGATTACTTCAGGAATACTTCTTAACAATATTCTGCACGCTGTCTGTGTGAAATGCAGATTCGAGACAAAGCAATATCAGAAACAATGAAACTGTAAAATGCTCAGAAATTATTGGTGGATACATTTTTATGCTACATTTTAAGACATTCACAATAATTGAGTTGACATATTAATATGGATGTTTCATAAAATATAAGCTTCAAAGTATTTTATATACACAAAATAAATATGACTTTGACCCTTTGCTATTTAAAATGCTTACCATGGTTCACCAGACCTGGCTGGTTACTGTTGAATGAGGCAACAAAGTTTTGTGTCTTTTGCACAGATTTTTTGGGGCCAATAACTACTGTTTATCTCCAAATGACTCAAGGACTTTCACTTCCCTCCTCCATTACCAAAACACACACATTTCCCAAATGAAAAGGGGCATATTTGAAAAATCATCTTTTGTGAAAAAAATAATAATAATTTGTCACATGGCTCGACACTAGTTCTGTCTAGTAGGCAATTCAAGATATTGAAAGGTAAGCTCCATCATTATAAGCATTTGGGCTTACTTGACATTCTAAGGTTGAGTAGCAAAACAATTAACTTTGTAAATAACCTTAATTTTCTTCTTTTGTTCAGTTATGCTTGTACACTATTTGACATGTTTCCTCGATTTGACTTTATCAAAAGGGAAAAGTGGATAAAGTCAAATCGACGAAACATGTCAAGGGAGAGACCCGTCTTTGCCTCTTACAGCTGAGAACCTTTTCGTTACATGTGATTTTATCTCTACGATCTTGTAAGTGTTTTCTTTGTGTGTCGTGGAAAAATAAACATTTTTTACTGCACTTAGGCGAATCCAGCCCCTCCCCTGTCACGGCAGAGAGCCGTGACAGGATCGAGAAGTGAGCACGACGGTATGTGTTCGCTCACCTCCCGATCTACTGAGCCGACCTGTGACAGTCTCATTGTCACAGGTCAGCTAGAACTATGAGGTGAGTGAAAAACACTCACCTCATAGTTCTCCTTTAAAAGCTTTTACCGCTCATCAATTTAGGGGTCTATTCACAAAGCTACCGAAGGATCTAGCCATAGCTTCGGCTGATTCTTTGGGTAGCTTCGGCCCCAGGACCCCTTCGGTTCAGGGCTGCTGTATAGGCTATTCACTAAAGCCCGTACAGCCCCCGAAGTTGGTCGAAGGGCTGAGCCAAGGTGAAAGCCGAAGCTGGTCAAACGACTGGCCATTGGCTGGCCGACAGCCTGCTTCTGACAGCTGCCACTTGCAGAGAGATCAGCGTCCCTGGTTACCAGGTAACCAGAGACGCCATTCTATCATTACACTGAGAACCCGTCGGAGCTGCTGTAAAATCACAGCAGCTCCGCCGGGTTCTGTGTGTAATGACAGAAGGTGTCCCTGGTTACCTGGTAACCAGGGATGCCTTCTGTCATTACACTGTGGCTCCTCAGTACACTAAGAACCCGGTGGAGCTGCTTTAAAATCACAGCAGCTCGGACGGGTTCTGTGTGTAATGACAGAAGGCGTCCCTGTTTACCTGGTAACTAGGGATGCCATGTCATCTATGAGGATAGGCCAAACAGCAGCGAGTAGCCTGCCGGAGGTTCTGCTCAGCCGATCCGGCTGAGTCGGACTCCTTCTGCACTTCGGGTCGGCCGAACATGCTGAGCATGTTTAGCCGACCCAAAGCCACCGGATGTACAACTGATTTCAGCTGTACATGCGGAAGTGATGTAATATGCATCACTTCCGCATTCTGACATGGAGAGGAGCACGGAGGGAGATCGTGTACCTTTGCTTGTATGTAAACAGGCATCACCGCCTGTTTTTAAATTATGACAGTGACTGTAGCCAGTTAGTGACAGTTATTATACACACATTTAGACATACAAGTTTACATTTAGAAAAAAAATTAAGAACTTTAACTGCATTTTTAATAGAATTATCAATAGAATAACTATTCTATTTCTCATTGGTACTGAAATAAGACTTATGTATATGGATTGTTCTAAAGCTTTGTTGGAAAGTAAATTATATTTTTACAGTTTACAGGAGTCTTAGTAGGATAGAAAATGATCCACTAGAGTAATCATGTGTTTTCTATTCGCTGACAAAACTGCCTGAATCCCAAAGCTTTGTTGTTGGCAAAGTAACATGGCGTTTCCTCCCACGTCTATCAGCTCTGATTAATATGGCAAATTAAATTAGGCTGAATGGTCAGCACATTCAGAAAGCAGAGTCTGAAGTAAGTCTGTATTCATCATTCCATATAAAACAAGCTTTGCAAATGCAGCCCCAAGTACGTCTGCTGTGGCAGCCTAGAAGGCCACCAGGCTTATCAGAGCAGAAAATAGTATTATTAATGTCATAATGGTTTTGTATTCCTCTGTAGTTCTGTCAATCATCTGCAAAAGCTAAAGCAGGTTGATAGAGCTTGCAGTGTGTTAACATGCTATAAATCTAAGGTACACGCCAATAAAGTGTAGTTTTAGCCATCAGTAATACTATTGCAAAATATTCTCTCTATTCATTTTTTGAGACAGAAAGATGTGTTAATTCTTATATTTATCTTCATAATCATCATAACTGGGAATGTTAACAGTTGTGTCTTTAAAAAAAATAATAATTTTGGTTATGTTGATGATTATATGTGCTATGAAATCTGGCCAGTGTCTATTGTTGTGTTTGTGGTATATTGCTTTATCGAATCAAACTTTAAGATGTACATGGGGGTGACAGGTTAATGTTAAATACTTCTTTAAACATTAAGGGCCCATTCACACCATGTCCGGATCAGATGTGGTACGTTACATTTTTCTTCCGCACCAAAAATGCATCCCAATGCATTTGTATGTGATTTTTAGGCTCTGTTCACACCAGTCCAGTCCGTTCCAATGCAGGAAAAAACGCACCGGAACGCAGCCCAATGCGTCACAAACGTGCCACAAACGCACTGCACTGGAACGCAACAGAAGCTAGGGCATGGAGCAGGAAGACATTCATTTGCATAATGACATTACCCCCAAAAACAAAAGAAAATGCACTGAACGCGTCACAAACGCATCACAAACGCACTGCACCGAGTTTACAGAAAGGCCTGCAGATCTGGTCCGCACATGGTGTGACAGGGTTTGACATGGTTCATACCATATGCAGTTGTGATGCAGTCCGTTCAGTTTGGCTGCTGCAGCCAAAATACATCACAATGCTTTCCTATGGGCTTTCTTGTGCTGTATTCATACCATTGCAGTCCGTCCAGATGCAGGTCAGAAAAAATACTCCTCGTTCTATTTTAGCTGCATTGGATCGCACCGGAACGCATCAAAACACATGCAAACGCATCAAAACGCACCGGAATGCATCCCAACAAAACCCCCACACAGAATTGATTGTGTCATAATCCAAGGACTTCCTCTTTGTAGGTAGAAGAGATAGTGGAGCCATGGCTGATGTGGATGCTTGACATCTTTATAAAATATGTGGAGGATTGTCCACTGCTCTATGATCCCAAGCATCCCAACTATAAAAACAATCGGCAGAAGATGGGAAAGTGGAGGGAGATAACTGCCAAGCTATACCCTGATTGTCTAATTAGCATTTTAGTTTAACAAAAAGCATCACAAACGCAGCAAAACGCATCAAAATGTATCAAAACAGATTGCAATGCAACTACGCAGACGCACACAGTTGTGATGCAGTTTCTGGTGTGAACTAACCCTCAAAGAGTAATACATTTTATATGTTCTTGATTGTATTGCCAAAGGGGTTTATTTACAAACAGGGTGTAAAACCAAAATAAAAATCAATAGTGATACATGTGCCACATTCATGGTGGGACATCTACAAGGTATTAATAGCAAACTGAAAGATACTGCATTGGGTAATCATTGCTATGGAAAGAATAGCACAGAAAAACAGAAAGTGCCTATCTCCTTGAAAATGCTACTTGTTTGGCTGTCATGCTAATTGAGACTGTTCACTTAGAAAAAAATGTAGCTGTGTTTACCTTGAGTGCCTAGTTATGTCCAAAGGCTTTAAAAAAATCAGGATATTTTTTATATGATTAATAGATTAAAATGAACACAGCTTCACCTTGTTTACTAAACTCAGTGATTATTCACTTTTCAAAGTAAGCAGCTTTGGCTCCTTATGTAGATTACATTATGGAGATCAGGCAGAGTGGGATTTACAACCAGGTGAGGTAGGTCTGTTCCTATAGATGACAAAGTCCAAGATGCACCTTTTTCCTGTACAGTTATATATATATTTTCTTCATTGGTAAAACTACAGTCACCTTCGATAAATGTATTTACACATTGTTTCTCCATTCTACCCATGGACAGAACCAGTAAGGAAAAAGATGCTCTGTTTAATAGAGGCAGTAGACAGGAGCCAGGCAGTACCAAACACACTTTCTACAAAAATGAAATTTTGCATCAGGTAAAGTTGCATGTTTGTGCTTTAGGAGGAGGGAAGGGAGCTGTGTCGGATGCCATCTGTCTCAGAGGATACAAAAACAATTGGCTAGCAAAATTTGTTCACACCAAATTCTTTCCCCTGAGCAGGCTTGGCCAGGGAGGATTGGCTGGGGTCATGAACTGACCAACAAATGTTACCCAACCTTACTTTAAATGCCCGGATCAAGCAAACATTCTCTAATGTCAATAGGCCCTTACTTTGACTTTATTTCTTGTTCTGTGACAGCGGCTCAGAAAGTACACTGAATAGTTATGATCGGATCAAGAGAACCTCCTATTTAGTATTTTCTCCTGAATATCTGCATGTAGCTGGTCTGAGGGGAATTATGCAAATTAGGAATCCAGGCAATCATAATTCTTTACCTGTATGAGTTTCTGCAGATTGGACTAATAAACTTGCATATACCTTATAGATCTCCTTCAAGGAGTTACTGGGGAAGATTAGTGGTTTTAAAGTTAGCGATACATAGTAGAATGTGATTCTATTCCAAGTGTGATATTTATCTATTTCTTGCCTAGCAACTAATTGCCCCTTTACTACTGCGGGAATGACTATCGGTGGGTAATCTTTATTTTTCTCCAGCCTATATCACACACACATGAATTATTGTGCATGTGTCAGAATTACCAAATTACATTCATACTTAAAGTAAAAAGTAACTTTTGCTTTCAACCAAAGAGTCAGCCCACTTAAAATTATACTTTCATTTCATTTTCACTACATAGTGAGCCCTTGCCTTTTTATATGTCTTGGGCACTCCAACTCCAACCTCACTGCCCTAATTGCAGACCCTGTTTCTTTCTATCAGTACATTTTTCCACCCACCCTTGAGTACCTTGGTTCCTTCTGTTTCAGTTTCTATGGCATAAAAAACATGAAAAATTAAACGGGGAGCAGCAAGGTACAACCAATGGGGAGCCCTACTAAGTAGGAAGCACAGTCTACATGCAGTGAGAATGTACATATATAAAGTATTTATAGCACAACAATCATTACATTCATAAAACTCGGTTACTGGGCTCATTTACTGCAAATTATTCTCCAAGAAATAACAAGAAGTATGTAATACAAGCACACAGAAGAGAATACTTGTAGATCAGTAATATTGAACATTTAATCATACTTACCGCAATTTTCTTTTCCTGGATATACTCCATGGCAGCGCTGACAAATGGGTTATCGTCCCCTACTCCTAGCTGACAGGAACAATAAAGGGTTAACATGCAGTACTCTTAGCCTATATAAGCCCCTCCTCTTCCCGAGTTTCCCAGTCTAAGTACCAAGCTAGGTCCTCCAATGGGTGGGGCTCAGCACAGCCATGGAGTATAACCAGGAAAAGAAAATTGTGGTAAGTATGATTACATTTTCAATATTCCTGGTCATATCCATGGCAGCGCTGACAAATGGGGATTCCCCAAGCATAAGTCCGGGTGGGAAATAAAAACCAATCAACCACAGTAATGCATGCTGAAAAATAATTTGATTGACCCCATGGCGAGAGAGCAACACGCTTCTGCCAAAATGGTCATTAACTGCAGCTCTAACATCCAATCGATAATGTCTAATAAAGGTGGATTTGGAAGCCCAAGTAGCAGCTCTGCAAATCTGGTCTGAAGAAACATCTGCCGCCGCTGCCCACGAAGAAGACATAGCACGTGTGGAGTGAGCCCTGATTCCTTCTGGCGGAGAAATCCCTGCTGCTCGATAAGCATTAATGATTGTGGAAACAATCCATCTGCTCAGTGTGGCTTTAGAAGCTGCCAGCCCCTTCCTTGATCCTGCCGGGATAACAAACAATCTCTCGGATTTTCTCCATTCTTTGCAATCACTCTATCACTCTATCTTCGTGGAAGATGAGAAAAGGCTTGTTACAACTGCATGCTTGAAGCTCCAAAACTCTTCTCCCGGAAGCCAAGGCCACCAGGGAAACCGTCTTGTAGGATAGCAATTGTGGAGAGACTTCCTCCAATGGCTCAAAGGGGGGCCCTGAAAGCTTATCCAACACCAGAGGAAGATCCCAAGATGGGTAGAGGGTCCTCCTGGTAGGATTAACCTTACCTACGGCTTTCAAGAATCTCACAATGTCCTGGTTTTGGGACCATCTAACCCCGGTAATGGCTGAAATAGCAGAAACTTGCACCTTGAGGGAGCTGAGACTCAAGTTCTTCTCCACACCCCCTCTGGAGAAACTCCAGGATAGCCCTCGCTGAAGGTAGGGAAGGATCAATACTGCATTCCCTGGCCCATGCGGAAAACACATTCCATACCCGGTAGTAGGAAGCCGAAGTGGACGTCTTCCTGGACGCCATTGTATCCACCACGGCTCGAGAAAACCCCGACTTACTCAGCCTCTCCCTCTCAACAGCCATGCCGTCAGTTGGAGGCTCTGAGTATTCGGGTTCCGTTGTCCCCTTGATTTGGGCGTCAGAAATAAATGGGAATAGAAGCCCATAAACCTCTGATCCCCTGGAACAGAGATAATAGCCCTCTGAGTTAACAGGACTTGCACATAGTCCAAAACATGTCTTCTTGCCAGTTCTACCGGCAACTTTGCCTTGACAAACCTCCCTCTCGGGGGTAGAGAGCGGAACTCTAGCCTGTAGTCTTCGCTGATGCTGTTCAGTACCCAGGCATCCTCAATATACCTTGCCCAGAGATCTGAGAACAGTAGCAGTCTTGCCCCCACTCTCATGTCCCTGGGATCGAAACCTTCATAAGGTGTTCTCGGACTTAGTGAAACCCGAGTTCCTGTCTCTCCCAGCTCTGGAGATGCCGGATCCCCCTCTCCATGGACGAGATCGAGAGGACTCTCTTCCGGGCTTGTAGGACCTTGAGTCCCGAAAAGACAAGTTAGACTGATGGGGCCGTCTGTCCCTGTAACTCCGCTTACTGCCCCTCTCCTGGGGAAGCATGGCCTTTTTGCTCTCAATCGATTTCTTAATGTAAGAGTCTAACTCCTGGCCAAACAGCATATCCCCTTGGAAAGCAAGGGAGCATAAACTGTTTTTAGATGAAGAATCAGCACCCCATGACCTGAGCCAAAGCGCCCTACGCACTACTACTGAAGCCACCATTCCTCTGTAAAGACTGAATGAGGTCATCAGCAGCATCTGTAGAGAATTCCGCTGCCAGCTTCATGTCCTGCATCTTATCCAGAAGCCTGTGCCTACTTACTCCCCTCTTAATGTCCTCTTCCAGATCCTCCATCCACAACTTGGATGTGCGGGATACTGAAGACAAGGCCACCGCCGGGTGCAAGACCATACCTAAGGAAGCATAGGTTTTCACCAAACTGTGTTCGATTTTCCGATCCATAGAATCCTTGAAGGATCCCGCGTTGTCGACAGGCAAAGTGGTGTGCTTCTCCAATCTTACCACCGCCGCATCGACCTTTGGGGCTGAATCCCAAGTCCCCGAATCCTTACTGCTGATGGGATAGAGCCCGCAAAATCTGCTTTTTGATCCCATCCTCTTTTCAGACTTGTCCCATTCTTCCTGAATGAGCTTCTTAGTGATTTTGCTCACCGGAAAGCATGGTCTGTGTCGTCTTTGACCTGCAAAGTGCTTGCTGGAGGGGGACAAGACCTCCTCCTGCTCCCTCATGTCTAATGTTTTGCGCACTGAAGCGATCAATGCATCCACTTTCTTCGGTTCAAGTGAAAAGCCAGAGGCACTTTTGCAGGCCTCCAAAACATATGGGGTTCGAATCAGCGTAGTCTTTGTACAAAATATTGTTGATTATGATTCTTGATAATGTGTCACGTACCTGGTATGGCCTGAGTGATGAGGGAGGCTACTTTTGTAACTCTCGTCAGAGCACCACTGAGGATGGCATAGGTAGTGCAGGAAACGGAGAGGGACACCAGTGCCTGTAGATGCTGACGACCCGCTGGTAGTGGTGAGATGATGCAGGTAACTGGATGCAGGACACTCCGGATCCAGAGGAGCAGAGTAGAAGGCAGCGGAGTCAGGCGGACCGGATCAGAAACTGGCAGGCAAGGAGGTACAGGAGTGTAGGTAGAGGCATAGTCACTGGAAGCCAGGTCAGAACCAAAACAGACAGTCAGAGTCGATTCAGGAAGCAAGAGAGTAGTCAGACAGGCCGGTGTCAAAGGCCAGGCAGCAGACAAGCAGAAATCAGGAACAAGCTGGGTCAATACACGAACTTAGATGCAGGAACACAGATACAGGTACAGCTGAAGATCTTCCAGCAACTAGCAGTTGCTCTGTGTTTAAATAGGCTGACTAGCGCCAATAGCTGCAATGGGCGCGTGCGTGCGCAGACATGCATGCCACGCCCGAAAGTACTGGAATGCGTCTGTATGCATGTGCATGTACTGCTAATCGTTTACAATGTGCGTGTCTGTGCGCCACAGCTCGTGCGGTAACTCGTGCCGTTTTTGTGCTATGGGCAGCAGCCCTATTTTCCTGATATAATGTGAAATCTGTATTGCTTTATGCGAGTAAAACATGCCAAGTCTCAATGGAAACCACACAAAAACTCAACATTTTTGTAAACCGCTGCATGCGATACAGCATTCATGCCAGGTGGCCACAAAACTGGATCTCTAATATAGAGCTTTTCTGGCAGTGCCACCAAAGACCAGTTGAAACAGAGATCCAAGAGTGTAAATGGAGATGAATTGGACATACCTTACAATAGAGTGCAAATGAAATCTGTAGACAGCGCAGGAGAGGTAGACCCAGAGGCTCATGGCGATGAAGCCTATGTTATTATATCAAGGCTGTTAATGTGAACATGACATTGCTGCAGGTGAAAACGAAAAAGGTGGGAACCATCAACAGTCTTTCACTTCAGCCCAATGCTCCTCAACGGAGCAGGATATATAACTAACTATACTACCTACTCACTACCGGTATTATAACAACAATAAATGTTTTATTAAAAAAACTAAAAATAAAGATATTCCAGAGTATTCAATTTAAGGAACTAATTCCAAACCATTGTTTGATTGCAATGAAACTGGCTAAAATGTATGTAAAAAGAAAATAGTAACTATCATTTTCTACAAATAATTGCTGTGTAAGTAAACAAATGCAGCATGAGTTAGGGCTGGTGCAGACCTAGGCGATCCTGGGACACGTGTCCCAGGACCGTGCAATCATGTGCGGTTGCACACAGCAGTTGCCGCGCAGCCCCATTGATTTCAATGAAGTTACATCCACGTGGCAATCACTGAAAAAAAGGTACATGTACGTTTTTTTGCAACGCACAGCTCTTTTACTGGGGATGCCATTAGAAAAGAATGGCACCACCAGCACGATCGCGGATCGCACAAGTGTGAACCTGGCCTTAGGGTCCCATGTGAAGAGGTGTGTATTATTGTGTATTCCATGTGAGATCATATTTTGAAAAGTGCTTGATAGAACTGACACTGCCAATAATATTTACAGTCAGTGGACAATCTAGCTCAGGGAAACGGTCCAGTTTATAAAAGATACATTGTACGCCAGCTGCCTCGGGTTCAGCCATTCTCCTGATAATATACCTAAAGCTAAAATTATGAGAAGCATCCACTTTCTGTCAGACATTCTAATAATTATGAATCTTGCTAAATGCCACAGATTTGGTGATAAAAACTATCTTAGTGGAAAGCTCCTTCTTTAATTTTACCATGATCAGGCTCTTAAGTGCTACAAAAAGTAATTTAAGAGGAATGAAGCTTCAGCATAAATTAATTACACTACTTAATGCATTGGTCAAGTGAAGAGCATTCAAGCAATTTTAAATCCCATTTTGTAAGGATTTAAGAGGCAGGAGTTACAGAACTGTGATAATGTAATCCATGGTAGCAACAGTGATGTTTTACATTTGAATTCATTTAGAGTACTCAGATACTTAGATTACTTTGACAGAAACAAAATGAAATGGCTTCATATCACAGTTTTCTAAGAATAGTTCTGGCTTGTTCTTTTGAGCAACTGGTTCCAGGGATTTACCTCATTAACATATATGCATGCAGAAACTGTCCAGACTCCAGAACACTGTATAGTGTGGCACAGCTATATCCAATTCTGTATAACTGGCTTTATATTATTATTAAATTTTTTAATAATATAAAGCCAAGTATGCAGAATTGGATATAGCTGTGCCACACTATACAGTGTTCTGGTCTGGAGTCTAGACATGTGGTCATCTATTTTCCCCACTATGGGGATACAAGCCTTAGGTAGCAATGGCATGATAAATATTCATTTCATGTTCATTTCATGTTCATGTCCTTCATAATATTAAAAAACTGATCTAAAATCATGATTTTGTATTGCTTCAGAAAAAATGTGACCTGTCCATTTAAGAAAAAGTATTGGCAATTGGTATCGGCGAGTACTTGAAAAAAGTATCGGGGACTTCCGGTTCCGGCGCCCAATGCGATAGAAGTGTGCAGCACCGCTCCGTCCCGTTATAGACTCGAACACACCGACCGGCCATCTATCTCACCGCCATTCGCATAAACAAACCGGAATACTACCCCCACAGATATGGACAAATTTATATCTCGTCCGAACCAGCCGAAACGAGCTATATTACCATCGACGGCGGAAGCTCCGGACCCATCCAAGATGGCGGATGAGGACGACATGCTGATTTCGTCTGGCGACGCTGCTGAAGGTGAGCCCCCGCAAACCCACTCACTCAACCCTGACCACAAGGGCATAGCTATGGCGGTAGCGGCATACCTAAAAGCCGACATGAAAGATATAGTGAGGGAGGCCATCCAGCAACATCTGGGCTCACTTAAAGCCACACTCGATACTCACGCTGACCGCATCCAGACAGCGGAACATAGACTGAGTGATCTGGAGGATAAGATGCAGGCCGCACACGGATCTCATGAACGTGCTAAGTCATCCATCCAACAACTATTAGAAAAGGTCGATGACCTTGAAAATAGATCGAGGAGGAACAATCTGCGGGTTATAGGTCTCCCAGAAACAGTTCCCCACACAGATCTCATTCGTCTATGCTCAACTGCCATACTGAAGGCCCTGGGCCTCCCAAACTCATGCAGAGTTGAAAGGGTGGGTGTGCAGAGGGAAGCTGACTCCTACCCATACAAGACTGCATGTCACCCCTTGACGTTCAATTAGTCCCACGAGAAACTGAAATTGGTGTACTCCGATTTATATGGAAAATCTGCTGAAATAAGTACTGGCAATATTGTTGCTCATGTTTTTTTTTTTTTCCTTTAATACTGCAGGTAGTGTTCTTAATTTACTTTCTCGTTGTTTTCCTATGTTATGTATTATCCTGTTTTGAGAGGTGGCCTTGAATCCTATGCTTAGTATTGTCATTGCATATGCGCCATAGGGATGTACAATACTTTGATCATACCGACTCATGCTTTAACAATTGTTCTGCATCTGCTTACAAACCTGACTGTTTACTCTTTGATGTGTATGTACATTCATTATTATGATAGGGTACCCTCATACTTTATTGTTATGTATTATTTAAAAATTCAATAAAAAATTACATGCTCAAAAAAAAAAAAAAGTATCGGTACTTGTACTCGGTCTTAAAAAAGGAGTATCGGAGTATCCCCAATATTGTTAAAGTTGTTATTGTTAATATGTATTTTTGTAACTTTATTCTGAATTAAACATTTAACAGTGTAATTTCATGAGATAATTTAAGAGGGTGTATTTAGGGGCGGAGTTAAGGCAAGGGCAGGCTAGGGGTTAAGTGGGGCAACTGGTGGCGAGTAACTCTTAAGGACTGGCTAGTAGTTCAGAACCTGAAATTTTGAGCCCTGGTGTACACAACATTACTTTTTTTAGTCTTGTGAATATAGTACCAATTGCTTTTAAATCTACTAAGATTCACTAATGAGAGTGCTCCTAAGCCAGCAACAGGTGTTTATTGTCCAAGCTTTAAAGCACCTTTCATTTTTGTCAGTGGCAGCTGTGAACAAACTCTCACAGGTAGAAACCTGTTGCTCGGAGATGCTACTTAGATTTGCAAGCATGAGCAGTTAGCTTGGATACAATGTAAGCTAAATGCACCATTGTCTATTTTGGACCCTTGGCTTTATTCAACCTTACCCACTATTTTAAATACTGTCACAAGAGACTTTGAATTTGAAACTGCAGCTGTGGATTTCTGATTTGCAACAGGTTCTTTACAATGTGTCAACTGAAAATGCTACATGTTTACAGACAGTGAATGATGTATCCAGAGATGTGGGCTTATGACTATCACATTACAAAATAGTTTGAGAGTGTTCTACAAATTAAAGGTATGCCTGGTCTGTTCGTAGTTTTATAATAATTGCTTAAATAAAAAGATGTTTCAATAAAATCTGTAGTTGCTAAATATATTAAATAATTGATATGCAAATAGGGATGGGATTCACGTTTGCAACGACACAGAGTTCATGCCTGCTCACAGAAACCAACATCTAACTTCTGCAGAAAGTGAGTTTCCTACTCAGGGCTGTGAAGGGCCTCAATGGTTGCTGGGTATTTCCTGCCCCAAGCTGAATGAAAAACAAGGGGCTGGGGATGCGTCATTGGTTTCTAGGTTGAAGCATCTGACAGTGTCCTAGCAACCAGTGAGACATGCCTGGCCCCTTGGTTTAAATTCAGCTGCTGGGCAGGGATTCCTGGCTGGCAAATTAATGTAAACTACGGGGCCAGGGATGTTGACTGACATCATTGTTACTGTTGACATTCCAGCAGCACTGGGAAAATGTCAGTGCCTGCAAGTGAAAGACAAGAGGTCATCAAGTTTTTGTCGGCATGTTGACATTCATTGTGATTGACACTGGATCTAAATTGCTGAATTATGTGATTGACAATGAATTTACACCTTGGGACTTTTTTTTTTTTTAGTAAAGGAATGTCAACAGTGTCAGTGTGTATTTACATTACAGATATATGGGGGTCCCCTCATGTTAAAGGAGGCTTTCATATGCCAATAAGTTCCCCTCCCCCCGAATACCCGCACATTGTCTTCTTGACTGGGTGTGGAGATGAGACCCTCTTCCTCACTACCATGGGGACACGGTGCCTTGTCAGGAGGGCAGAGAGGGAAAGAGAGAAAGATTTGGTGTGGTGGTGACAATCAAAATTTTCAGCATTTTGGAGAGAGAGTTGGCTGGAAATTGCCACTATGGCTCTTCATACTAATTTTGTGTAATATTTTGTGCATGTGAGAGTAACACAACTGCCTACTACCACTATGACAATTTAATAGACTAGGTTGTGAACACAATATGCTTCCTACAATGCTGCAAACAATTTTGGGTAAAAAAACAATATGTTCAGAATTTTTCAGCCAGCTTCATTGCCACATCAAATTTACGACTAGCTGAACATTAGCCTTGCATTTCAACATGTTGTTCCTGTAGCTTCACATCCTAACGCTGACCTTCAGTCACTTAAATCTTTACTCTGACCCTCAGTCATTTACACCCTAACTCAGACCCTCAGTCGCTTACACCCTTACTCTGACCCTAAGTCACTTACATCACAACAGGCAGTAGTGGACTCTGGAAATAAGCAAATGTATTGTTCATTTGCATGATGATGATAATAATTGTTAGAATAGGTATTTTTGTACTATTTAAACTAATAAAGAAATAACTTTAAGGGTGTAAAACATTGAAAGATAAATTGTACTTCTCTACTTTCATGAAAATAAGGCGAGTTTACAAAAAAATAGCAAATCAAAACATGGTGACCACTGTGCTATTGAATGGAAGATATCTGATTATACATCCCCTCATGGCTATAGTAAAGCATAGGAAAGTGTGGGTGGGCAATCAAAGCAGCATTGGCTAGCTGGCTTGCAAGCACTGAAAATGGCCCACACCATTGGCAATATCCTGCTTCCCTCAGCTCTTGTGGAGCCTCCTACAGTCATTTGAATTTTTGCAGCATGGGTCTAAACAAGACTTAAGTCTTGGGCAACTGAAAGACAAGTGTGGTGGTGAGAGGTAAGTGTTACCAAGTGCAGGAAACGATGGCCAATGAAAAAGTAAGTTGTAAATTTAATAACATTAAAAACATTTCATCACTATTGTAGTTTTTATATTATATTCTAATTACAAAGTAGATATCTTTTAATTTTACGTTGAGCAATGGGTTAAAGCTCATTCTCTAAAGGGTTAGTCCTTCAAACAGTTATCAAGTGCTCAAGTGAAAGAAATGTAATGCTTTTCAATTAGCAGGTCCCAGGAGAGAAAATATATTTACCATTCTGCTGTAAAAGCCAGGTAATTATCTTCTGAAAGCATGTGTAGATTAACATTATTAAGATTTCTGTTACTGTAAAACATGTTCTATAACAATCACAATAAAGGCAGGGTTTAACAAATAAAACAGCTATACCTGCTTTGCAGTGGTCACAATTTAGACTAAGTGGTATTTGAAAGCGTCAGTCAACCCAAAACTGATACTTTTGTTATAAGTGGACTGGTAAAATCTCCTTCGGTGTTCCTGTGCTGCATTTTCTGAAGCAGACTTCAAGGTACCAATTAAAAAAAAGTCAGTGAGGCTTTCTAATAGTCACAGGAAACAGACCAGGAAATGGCAGTGTGCTGGTTTTTCACTAAGAGACTACATTTTGGTACCAAAAGTATACAAATTAGTATTTAAAATTTGTATTTAAAAAGGGATCAAAGTATTTACCAAGTAATTACAGACCTGTAAGCTTAACTTCAATAGTTGGGAAGATACTTAAAAGTTTGATCAAGGATCACATGCACTTGTTTTTGCTTGAAAATAATATTCTAAGCAATAGTCAGCACGGATTCACCAAAGACCAAAGATGTCAAACAAATTTCTTTTTTATGAGGAAGCGAGCAATAAATTGGACAGAGGAATGGCTGTGGATATAGTATACTTGGACTTTGCAAAAGCATTTGACACAGTTCCCCACAGGTGGCTAATGTATAAGTTAAGGTATGTATGTATAGAGTATTCAGTCTGTAATTGGATAGAAAACTGGCTCAAAAACCATATTCAGATAGTGGCGATCAATGATTCATACTCTAAATGGTCTGAGGTTGTTGGTGGTGTCCCCCAAGGTTCAGTGTTGGGCCCCTTATTGTTTAATCTTTTTAAAAATGATTTGGGATTAAAAGTACTATTTTTGTGTTTGCAGATGACACCAAGTTATGTAGTGAAATACAGTCCTTACAGGATGTCTCCATCTTACAAGCAGATCTAAATGCACTGTGTAATTGGGCATCTATTTGGCAAATTAAGTTTAAAATTAATAAATGTAAAGTTATGCACTTGGGGACTAAAAACATGCATGCGTCATACACTCTAGGGGGAGTATGTTTGGGGGAGTCAATGATGGAGAAGGATCTGGGTGTTCTGGTAGATCATAGACTCAATAATCGCATGCAATGTCAAGCCACAGTTTCTAAAGCAAGCAAAATACATTCTTGCATTAAAAGGGAGATAGAAACATAAGCATGCCCCTGTACAAAGCATTAGTAAGACCTCATCTGGAATATGCAGTTCAGTTTTGGGCACTAGTTCACAAAAAGGATGTTGTGGAACTGGAGAAAGTGCAGAGAAGGGCAACTAAATTCATAAGAGGTTCATTCATGGAGGAGCTCAGCTATGAGGAAAGATTAGCTGCACTGAAAAAAAAAATACATTTAATTACCCTAACTATTATCAATACTGTATGTAATTTGTGCATCAGTCAGCTGTAGATCCTCAAATCATCTCTGAATTCATTCTGACACTGTCCCTCCTTTTGGAGGGTGGCTACTTTTGTTCCCCATGGTCTTTGCGTGTGTTGTAAAGTTCGCTCCCATGATAGACTACAATCTCACGTTTGGTTAGCTTATTTGTATTGAAATTAAAGAGGGTTATTCACAAAGCTGCCGAAGGATCCAGCCTTAGCTTCGGCTGATCCTTCGGCTAGCTTCGGTTATGGGAGCCCTTCGGTTCAGCAGAACCAAAGGGCTGCTGTACGGGCTATTCACTATAGCCCGTACAGCTGGCGAAGTTGGTCAAGCCGAAGGCATATGCTTCGGCTCAACTGAGCCGAGGTGAAAGCCGAAGCAGGCCGAACGGCCAAAAGCCTGCTACTGACAGCTAGGCGGAGTCAGCCGTCATCTCACAGCTGGCTCCAGCCACTTGCAAGAACAGATCAGTGTCCCCTGATTACCAGGTAACCAGGGGACGCTGAACTGTCATTACAATGAGAGTTGAACGGAGGCGGCTTTGATATCACCGCCAGCTCCACCAAGCTCTCATTGTAATGACAGCTGGTCCCGGCCAATAGAAAACAGTTGGGCGGAGCTAGCTGTCACTTGTTTTCTATTTTTTTCTATTTTTTTTACTGGTTTTCTATTGTGAACAGTACCACAGAGTTAGCGAGCAGAATAGCCGAGCCAAATGCTGCTCGGTGGGCATTCAGCTATTCCTCCGACCCGAACCCAGCCGATGTACAGCTGATTTCAGTCGGTGTACGGCTGAAATCAGCCATACAAGCCTGAAGTGAATAGCTGAACAGTGTTCGGCTCACTTCACTTCGGGTCGGTTATTCACACGGCTGCCTTCAGCAGCTTTGTGAATAACCCTCTTAGTCTATAATGAGAGTAAGCTTGGAGTGGTGGCTACTTTACAACACACACAGGGGCCATGAGTAACAAAAGTAGTCACCCTCCAAAAGGAAGGATAATGTTAGCACAAATTCAGAGATGATTTAAGGATCTACAGCTGGGTGATACACAAATAAGCTATATTGATGTTGATAGTTAGGGTACTTGAATGCATTTTCAAGATTTAACTCCTGAGTTTACTGTCACTTTAATCCATTGTAGAATTGTTCAGTATCTAAAACAGACAATTTTAAAATATTAACCAAAGTTTTGGAACTTAAATTTTCAGCACGTATAGATATATGTTAATATAATTTATCAAAAGGCCTGTTTAATCCCTTGGCAGGGGCATAGATAAGGAGGGGAATAGGGAGGTACACCCCCCCCCCCTGCCCCCTTCGCCAAAGCATTCATCTGTGGAGCAGGGGCAGCAGCAGGACAAAGCACAGAACTGAAGTAGGCTGCCTCAATCAAGTACCAATTTGAGGCTTAGCCGGTTCATTATGGACTGGGTGATCCTCCGATAATCACTTAATTGAGGTGGCCTTTTTTCCAGGTCTGGGTGGCAAGCATTGAAAATAGCACTTGGTGCTACAGACTTGCAATATTCAGGCGGATTGGGATACACATCAACATCACAGCTGCACCTTATAGGTGATAGTGGCCCCCTGGGCTGGAGGAGGGACAGCACTGTAGGGTGAGGGCAGGATGTGCTGGAGGCAGGCACTGCAACCCCATATCTCCCAAAAGCTGGGTATTGTCTCGTTACAACTTTTACTTTTGCTGGGTGCTGTGCAAATGCTCTGCTGTGGGTGACATTAGAGCTTGTATTTTTTTTTATTGAACATTCAGATATGTGAACCGTGCTCTAAAAAAGTGATTTTTGTCTGAAATTCATCTGGAAACTCAAAAAGTGAAGATTTGCTGTTATAGACAACATCAAGATACGTTAATTGCACTACCAGTATCCTTAAAAAAAGTATATTTTGTCAGGAATTCCTCCAGAAAATTAGCAGCAAACTTCCTTGTATGTCACTGTGCCATATGTAACTCTATATTTGCAGTGTTCGATCTAAGGTGCTGCTGCCTCTGACTAATAGTCTTATGAGTCTTATGAGGTTAGGTGATATCTAAACTGCATTGCTCTCTGTTCTATTTGTTGAAGGCTCTGACATGAAAAAGTCCTGCCTTTTTCAAGATGGCCACCTCCACACAGAGATTCAGGCATAGAACGATAATTTGTAGACGGGCCACAGGCAATGCTAGTGACTAGGCCTTTGCCTTCTAGCTCTGCATTTGCCCA
Organism: Nanorana parkeri; assembly: GCF_000935625.1. Classification (NCBI taxonomy): domain Eukaryota; kingdom Metazoa; phylum Chordata; class Amphibia; order Anura; family Dicroglossidae; genus Nanorana; species Nanorana parkeri. The sequence goes on along the minus strand of NW_017307163.1, from coordinate 182,108 downwards.
CCTATAGTGTTTACATTTCTAAAACACTTTGTAACAGGAGTTTAGGTTTACTCATAATCTCTATTTCCATAAGGGACTATTTATTTTCTTACACCTATGGTATGTCTTGTTGTGGTTTAGCTTGCTGTTGTATATTTTCTTTGCTTTTGCCTTGGCCTCAGGGGGAAATCACAGACTTATAAAACTGCAGCTGAATATACTGTAGTTGCTAAAATACACCATTACCAGTTATAGAAAAAAAGTATTTAAGTGCTGCAAAGTCATAAAGCTTGTCATTTCATAGAAAAATCAACAGGGGGAGATTAGACTAGAGAATTTTGACATGATAATCCAGACAAAAATACTTTCATCTTTCAGTCTAGCTGCTGTTTAAAAAAACATAGAATTTCAAGCCTCATGAATTGAAACTTGTACAGCTTCCATAGATTAGACACTGTATTGTGTTATGCTTATGATTTTTAATTTAGTATTTATGCAATTGCAAAATGCAATTTATTCCTCAAAGTATAACTTGAAATTAAAGTTTTTCCATCTAGTCATAGACAATAGTCTCATACATGTGTGTATCTTGTTTTTTTTTCGTTCAAAAAGGTTTTTATTACTTTTAAACAGATAGACACGTATGTTTGCGCATACTTCAAGTGGCAGTTTAAAGTATGCATAATAAAGTAATATTATAAAGATAACTTGAAATCAGCCGTACAAGCCTGAAGTGAATAGTCGAACAGCGTTCGGCTCACTTCACTTGGGGGTGGTTATTCACTTGGCTGCAGTTTTGTGAATAGACCCCTAAATCTTTTGGAACCACTACATCTCAGCTCCCTAAATTTACCTTTACAGTTCACCCATATACCATACCATTGTAGTTCAACCACTTGATTGGTTTTGAGTAAACTGGTCTTGTTTTTTTTATTACAGCCCTAGATCAGTCCTAGGCTACCTTAACTATTAACAAAAATGTAGCTTATCTGTGTATCACTCAGCTGTAGATCCTCAAATCATTTCTGAATTTGTGCTCCCACTGTCCTTCCTTCTGGAGGGTGGCTACTTTTGTTCACCATGGTCTTTGTGCTTGTTGTATAGTAGCCATTTCTCCAAGCTTGCTATCATTATGGACTGCAATCTCACGTTTAGTTTACTAATTTGTATTGAGAGTCCATCACAAGAGCTAGCTTGGAGTGGTGGCTGCTTTACAACGCACACAGGAAACAAAGGAAACAAAAGTAGCCACCCTCCAGTAGGAAGGTGACTATCAACATGAATTCAGAGGTGATTTCAGGATCTACAGCTGAGTGATACACATATAAGTTACATTTTTGTTAATAGTTAAGGTACTTGAATGCATTTGTAAGATTACCTCCTGAGTTTAGTGTCACTTTAAAAAACCTACTTGAGTTATTCCCTTGGTAGACTCAACCTTGGACTCAATAATGCAATTTATTAATTTCACTAGTGTGTATGAGATATTTTAACTGTATATTATTTTATCTCAAAGCAGTGTTCTCCTGAAAATGTTAAAAATATTGCTTATTTAATATGGTTTACATGTGTAGTGTGTGTGTGTGTATCGTAGCATTGCAAGGCAATGACACTATGTATTTTGGCAGCACAGGTGCTGAGAGGTCCCAGAAAGAAAGTCATTTTAAAGTGAAACAGCTGGTTCTTTCCAGGCTTTCTGTATTGTTGTTGGGATCTGGGACCCTGGACATTTCTAAGAGTCTTGGGTGGGATAAAATCTCCAATCCTGGGTTTCGGGTGTCAATTACCAGAGTAGGCCGATCATAGGCCGATTAGTTGGTTGAACGCAGCCTTATTAAGGAGTTCAGGTTCGGGAAGTGTTTGGAAGAGGACAAGCTGGTGTGTGCTGGAAGTATACACAAGTTAAGCTGGGTGGCAGGTGTGGTGGAGCCACATCGGGAACAGACAGGGAGGCTGATAAAGTGGTGAGGCTGAGCAAACCAGGGGCACACAGAAGTTGTGGAGCTATAGGAGAGCACACAGGTGTGAAGGAACCATTCCAGCCATACTGGAGTGCTAGTGACACTGAACTGTGATGCTGTTTTTCTGTGGGGAAGAGCCCGGAAAAACCCTGGGTTTGAGTCATGTGGTCTGTAAGACCAGATTGAGTCGGTGTTGTTTTACTGAAGAAAGCTATTTTTCTGTTATGGAAGAATAAAAACATTGTCCTTTTAATGTTAAAACGGCTTCAAGACTGGTCATTAAGCACTCACCATTGTGCTAAGTTCCCCAAATATCACAGAGAGTCTTAACATATGTGTCCAGACAAACTTGAGCTTATCTTAATGTTATTCTAGTGATTTACACAGAAACATTATGAGGGTTATTCACAAAGCTGCCGAAGGATCCAGCCGTAGTTTCGGCTGATCCTTTGGCTAGCTTCGGTTACGGGAGCCCTTCAGTTCAGTAGAATGGAAGGGCTGCTGTACGGGCTATTCACTATAGCCGATACAGCTCCGGAAGTTGGCGGAGCGGCTCGGTCAAGCACGGCTGGGTCTGGCCACTTGCAATGACAGATCAGCGTCCCCTGGTTACCAGGTAACAAGGGACGCTGATCTGTCATTTTATGATGAGAACTCTGCGGAGAAGGCTCTTTCGCTCCCTCAGCCTCAGATGTCGGCTCCACCTTGACATCAGCAGCTGCTCCTCTCCACTTCCTCCGGCTCCTCAGGTCTGCTGTGTGGCTGCCTGTGAGCGTGGGCTCCTGACCATGAGAGCTCAGCAGAGCCGACTTTGATATGACGGCCAGCTCTGCTGAGCTCTCATGACAGTTCAGCGTCCCCTGGTTACTTGGTAACCAGGGGACACTGAACTGTCATTACAATGAGAGCTGATCGAAGCCAGCTTTGATATCACCGCCGGCTCCGCCAAGCTCTTATTGTAATGACAGCTGGTCCCGGCCAATAGAAAACAGTTGGGCAGAGCTAGCTGTCACTGCTAGCTCCGCCCAATCGTATTCTATTTTTTTTTCTACTTTTTTTACTGGTTTTCTATTCTGCTCGGTACCACAGAGCGGCATTCAGCTATTCACTCACTGCTGTTCGGCTCCTATGAAAATAGGCCGAACAGCAGCGAGTAGCCTGCCGGAGGTTTAACTCAGCTGATCCAGATGTTGGATCGGCTGAGTCGAACTCCTTCTGCACTTCGGGTCGGCTTAATATGCTCAGCATGTTCGGCTGACCCAAACCCAGCCGAAGCAAGCCGATGTACAGCTGATTTCAGTCGGTGACCGGCTGAAATCAGCTGTACAAGCCTGAAGTGAATAGCCGAACAGCGTTCGGCTCACTTCACTTCGGGTCGCTTATTCACACGGCTGCCTTTGGCAGCTTTGTGAATAACCCTCTATATCTTCCTGCACATGTCACAATGTAGCATCAAAACGAGAAAAAAAACCCTTGAAGTGATATTAAAGTAAAAAGGTTTTTAAGCTATTTCAAATGCTGATGAAATCACTTGCAATCACTCCCTATTTTTGTATCGTCTGCAAACACGGAAACATGGCTATTTATTCCCTCCCCAATGTCATTAATGAATAGGTTGAACAGTATCGGACCCAGCACAGATCCTTGAGGCACACCGCTCATTACACTAGCCCAGTCCGAAAAGGTGCCATTTACAGATACTCTCTGGACACGTTCCCGTAGCCAGTCCTCTATCCACGTACACACCACCTCATCTATGCCCATAGCCCTCAGCTTGTGAAGTAAGCTAATCATTGATAACTGGGGCTGCAGAATAAGAGATTGAGGACTTTGTGCCCTCAATCTCGTTTTCTATTTTAAAAGGGAAATACCGTATCAAATGCCTTTGAGAAATCCAGGTATACCACATCTACCGGCTTCCCTCCATCCATATCTCTGCTTACCCCCTCATAAAAAGTTAGCAAGTTAGTCAGGCAGGGACGGTCTTTCCTGAACCCATGCTGATTGTCATTAACTATGCCCTTATCCTTAACACATTTTACCAAATAGTCCTTAATTATACCTTCTAACAGTTTACAAACTACCGATTATAATAATGCATGTGCACGCTGTGAATTGAGACATACGTTAACAAGAAAAAGAAATAACCACAGCAATTTTATTTGTACGTAACTAGAAAAAAACATCCTTTACACCCACAAAGCACTTCCCAGACACAGGGACTCAAAGAGTGTATTAGATCACAGAAAATGGCTGCATAAATATGCACAGGCGCTCAGCAAAGTGTTTACTTTGAATCGCCCTTTGTCATAGTGAAATGAACATTGCCTCAAGTGTCTCTTAGCTTTGACACTATGGACCTCATTCATTTTGCTTACACTTCCCAGTGGGCCTGCCTGTCAGGAGTGCTTTTGACATCCATGCAGATCATATCTCAGGGGCAACATGCACTAGATGCACTCCTGCATCTACTATGCATGAGCATATAGACTGAACATATTTTCCACCATGGTCAGAAAAACTATCTGAACAGTAAAATGTTATAAAACATCAAATAGCTGTATTGTACTAAATATTATATCTGTTAAATTAACCTTAATTTGCCTCCCCTTCTTGATCCTGTAAATGTCATATTTCTACCTCTTATAAAGTATCCTTATATTTAACATTAAATGATATATCTGCTATATGGGGACACTAGAATTTTATTGTAAATACATTTAAAATGTAGCCCAGCGACATATTGTTTGGGCAAATTTAAACAAGAAGGGTGCCTATAAATTGCAAAGAAAAAAACCTCTGCAAGAAAGGATGTTATTGCCAAGAGGAGACACTGATTTTCAACACTGTTGGCTGAGTAAAAATGGCTGCTGAAATTCCAAAAGCATATTTAACACTCAGAAAACTATATTTCTTCCTGTAACTTTATATTAAAAGTAGGGATGCACCGATATATATCGGCCTTCAAAATATATCTGCCGAATATGGCACTTTTGGCTAAATGCCGAAAGTGACATTTTTCTGCTGATACATCGGCACATCCATGCTTTCTTTCCTCCCCACTGGGCGCTGCCCTGTGTCCCAGTGGGGAGCAGAGAAAGTGTGACAGCCGGCCGAGTGCTGCGGGATGAGTGTTCTGTGAGGGGCCGGCGTCTCTTTTCCCACTCCACACAGCCTCCTGTCACAGTCCGGCAGAGCGGTGTGGGGGCAGAGACAGCGTGTCAGGAAGGAGAGCGGTACAAACACTCAGCGATCACTGAGTGTTTGTAAATAATTGAGGACATGGTATGGTTACTATATCCTCAATTATGAATGAATGGGAAATTATCTACATCACCTCCTGTCCATTCATAATTGTGGTTATAGTAAGCACACTATGTTCTCATGTTATCAATGAACAGGAACACTCATAGAGGATTCCTAATCATTGATAACTGGGGCCACAGAATAAGAGATTGAGGACTTTGTGTCCTCAATCTCGTTTTCTATTTTAAAAGGGAAATATCAGGGGTCTGTTTAGACCCCTAATATTTCCCCAAAGCCCCTAAAAGTAAAGCAAAAAATAAAAATATTTAATAAAAAATGAATAGAAGTA
>NW_017307163.1:157177-175937 GCF_000935625.1 Nanorana parkeri | reverse complement strand
CAATTAAAAAGTTTATAAAAAATAAATAAAAATAAAATATTTAAAACATTTGAAAAAATAAAAAACATTTTCGGTTTCGGCCTGACAATTTTTTGTATTTCGGTTTCGTTTCGGTTTTGAAATTTCCATTTCGGTGCACCTCTAATTAAAAGGCATACCAGCAACTTCTGAAAAAGAAGAGTGTCAATTTGTGTGGTTTACCAAGGCAGTAAGAAAGCACAGTAAAAAGTAGACAAGTACATATCACATTTTGTCAGTTCAGAGCAGTCGCAAATATGGACAATTGCATGTAACTGCATTTTTCATAATTTTCTGTGTAATATTTGAGTAAACCTCTAACGTAGGATTATTAAGCTGTGAGGCTCTGTAGCTCTCTTATTTTGCCAATGCCCTCTGGCACCCTTTTAAGTCATAGTGGTAACATGTTACACTGCCCTTTTCTTTTTGCAATTCTGCACTTGGTAACTAAGTGACCAAATGCCAGACCTAAGCACTGTAACATGGTTGGGTAAGGGAGAGAGTGCTAATGGCCTTTTAGTTTCATCTGTCAGAGAGTCAAAATTTACTAACACATTTCAGGGCTCTTGGCCACTGGAGGAACACTGAAAAGGTAGAACATAAACCTTAGAATGTATGCTACACAGTCTGACTGTTATTTCAGTAAACCTTATTGCCTTACATCAGTCTGATAAAGTAATTAGGTCAGGATAGTTTTTTAATTAAAATAAAATGTTTTCATAATTTAAACTTTAAAAAGCGCATATCACTTTATGTACTTTGTTTAGTACATACATACATTTAAGTGACCCTCAACACATTTTTTTCCCTGCTCTGTCTGTAATGGAAATACGGTTGACAGTACTTTAAAAAAGAATATTAAAAGTGTATTTCGCAAAAGACTTTTCTTTCCTCTTTGATCACTACAGCTGTGAACCTGCATTTCCTTACTATCCAATCTTCAGATGCATTATTTATTGTCATGGCTGCAATTATAGGATTCCAAAGGCACAGCAATTGGTTCATATCTGGAGATCACAAGCATAAAGTACAAAGCTATTTATTTTAAAGGTTCACTTTAAGATTTATTTAGAGAAATGTGGGTAAGAAGTTTGCATTTTCTTTATTTGTAACCAACAAAGGAAATTCTGGATAGAGGCTCTGTCTTATTAGCATATTCATGAGTTTGGCTTCTTTGGGAGTTGTTATTCTAATAGATTGAAACGTGGCATCTTTGCTCTAAACATGAATCCCCTGTCATTAGAACATCTGTAATTCTTTTGCTTTACTGCATTCATTTTATGAAAACTTTTCAAGCTGCTCCTTTTTCAGAAACATACGCTCACTCATTTTATTAGGACAACAGCAAAGGAAGGCTCCAGGAAAACCATTAATAAATGTGTGATATACATTTATGAGTTTATAATGTCTTGTGAAGACAACAGGCCAGTAAAAAATAGCCACAATTAAAATGCTGAGAAGGCAAGTCCATTCTAAATCTGAGTTTTTAGCTGAATTACAGTGGCTTAAATCACTTACTAGCTTCTTATATATCCATGGAGGTAATAATTCATATGTCATTACTGTTCACCTACAGCCATTATTAGGTGACCTGACCTTATTGCTGCAAGTCTGTTGTTTGTAGTATTGGCCCTATTTATTGGAAAGCAGAAAATATATGAAGCTAAGTGAGAGTCACCAGAGGAGGTGTGGTTGTAATTTTGACACATTTCACAAGGACCCTAGAGCAGGAAAGCCAGCAATTTTTAAATGAATTGGATGTACGTACACAGTATAGGCTTCTGAAGTGATAAATCAGCTTTTTCTTTCTCCTTAAAGTTAAAGTGTATTTCCACATTTGCAGTCAAATTTAGGCAAAACCCTCCATATGATAGTATGATAGTTATGCTTTTCTATTCACACACCATACTGAAAAATAATGTTAAAAATAATTCTTACCTTTTAGATGTTTTGTTAAATCAGGCAAGATCGCTGATTCTAAGTTCCTCTTTCACAGTAGCCTGTCCAAGAGAAAGTCTTGCGATTGAAATTTGAGGATTGTGTTTATCTGATAAGCTTCATTAACATACAATGGACAAGCCACCTCTGAATGGATGAGACCCCTCACCCACTACAACCCCTCCTTACATTTAAAAGAAATAGAAGCACAAAGAAATGTTAACACTTAAGACCCTAACCCAGGGGTGCCCATTAGGTAGATCGCAATCTACTAGTAGATCGCAAAGCGAGCACTGGTAGATCACGATCGGCTCATTGACCTGTCGTCCCGCAGTGCTCGTGCGGCTGAATGTGTCAGACGCCGCAGACGGGAAGGAGAGAGGAGAGGAGACTTAGGAAGCTGCTGCAGCGGAGGTAAGAAAAGACAGACAGGAGAGAGACAGCAGAGAAAGTGAGAGAAGAGAGAGCAGATAGAAACAGGGGAGAGAAAGAGGAAAGAGCGGGAGGAGAGAGAGAAGAGAAGGCCGTTTCACACCACAAAGTCTGTGTTCCAGAGTGTTCGGCCTCTAGAACGCATTGGAACGCAAGCCGGCGGCTCCCTGTGTTCAGAGGCGGGAGGAGCGTGGAGGTGCATTGAAGTCAATGGCACCACAGCCACACCCTCAGTGTGATCGCCCTCACCCAGAACGCAGGCACATTAATGCCTGCGTTCAGTTCCAGCGCGATCTGCAAAAATATGCAAAAATGCAGCATTTTTGCAGATCGCACTAGACCGGAACACAAGCACTGATGTGCCTGCATTCCTGTTGCGGCGATTGCACTGGGGGTGTGGCTGCGGTGCATTGACTTCAATGCACTGCTATGCCCCCTCCTGCCCCTGAATGCAGGTGTTTTTTCGTTGGTAGATCTCATTGAGCTTGTCATTTGAAAAGTAGATCTCCATACGAAAAATTGTGTGCGCCCCTGCCCTAACCCAAGTAAAAGCAATTTAAACTGCACAAAGCATTTTGTTTATTTTTTTTTAGCTTATGCTACGTGAATGGGAACATGTAACAAATGTAAAATAGGTGTTTATCCCAATTTGGCTGCAAAAGTGGAAATACACTTTAAGCTAAAGCATTGTTATCTGTTTATTTATTAGCAAATTACTTTTTAGTTAGATTTATATGAACTATTGCATATGCATATATCATATTTGCCATTTACTTGGAATGGGAGATAAAACGAAACAAACAAGTTTTGTCACAAAATTAGATAAATAAAACAAGTAGGTATCTCCTAGAACACCCATCGGAACTGTGACACCACACCCCTGAATACAATACATGAAAAAACAAAGCGATAATAAGGCTTTAAAAGTGTCCAATGATGAATGTGGGATAGCATGGCTTAGCTTGGTAACGAGACATGATGACTGGTCATAAATATATATAGTATAATAAAGAATTTTATTTACATGATCTCAATATACTTTAAAACATTTCATTGGTCTAAAATGTTACAAACAGTGGATAATAAATAATTACATATACCTCCCTGGACTTAGTGCAATTGCATGGTGTATATAACAACAATATATTTTTTGTAGTATTGGTCATGCATTTGGTGCGTGATTATCCATACACATTTACAAGGCAAGCATTATTTCATTTATAATTGCACTATTCCGGCCCTCGGCGCGTTTCGCTCGCTAAAGCTTCCTCAGGAGGTTTATTGGAGGCAAAACTCTGTAATTTCTTTGTAGATCCAAAGCTGAGATAACCCTATTAATAAACATAATAAATAGTAATTCTCAGTGCACATGTATGAATATCTACATTAATATAAGCTCAATTAACTACATACATACCCTCTTGGAAAATTGGGCAATGGATGGGTCCACATCCCCGGAGGACTCTAACCAACCAAGGAGGAGAGAGGGTGGCGAGAAAAAGTTGGCAAAAGAGCAGAGGGGACAGCACATCTATCCTGGAGTTCCTACAATGGTTCAAACCATATATCTATCAAAAATTCAAAAGTTCAATCTTCTAAAAAAAAACATAAATTATGATCAAATTGATTGTCTCATACCAAGTCCACCCTCCTGCCCTTGCCCCACTATCATGCCTGAAGGAGTCAGCTGAATTGTTTGAACACACCATCAGATACATGATGCTGGAGGATGCGCAGCAATTACAATGGCCTGATGTTGCCTCTTAGGTTGAGGAAGGGAGTAACATGAGTCTAGAGTGAGGGGGTGTCAATGATGGACAACAAACTGGCACTCATGTTCCCTCAGCCGCAGCATACTGCCAGGTTGGCTCCAGTGACGAGGACAGAAGGGATGATGATGATGAGGTGGGAGTTTTTCAGCACATGTGCAGAAGACCGCAGCATTGCTATTTACAACCTGAATCTCAAGCGGATCAAGCGTGGTGAAAACATCAGCCGATTGGGTACCACGTGCTTGAAGAGACATCTTACCACCTGCCACGCAGCCCATTGGCAACAGCACCATAGAAAGGGCCACACTTCTCGCTCCTCATCTGTCATCTCTACCCCCACTAAACGTCATGCCATGTCAACAACCTCCACTGAGAGGGATGTATAGTAATGGGTGTCACAGGTCCTTCTGCCAAATCTGCCAGCAGCCCACCAGCTGTAGATTTTAGCAGTCAAATTTCGCTGCCCCAGCGGAAAAAAAATACTGTCCCACCCAGCCACATGCTCATCTAAACACCAGCTTGGCCAAATTGCTAGCTGTACAACTGCTGCCTTTCCATCTGGTGGCCCTTCCGTGAGTTTGCCGAATGTGCTGTACCACAGTGGCAGGTTCCCAAACGCCATTTCTTTTCATGTAAGGCCATTCCAGCACTGTACCAGCATGTGGAAGGCAATGTTTTGGCCTCGTTGGACAAGGCAGTCAGCAGCAAGGTTCACATTACCACTGACACATGGTCTAGCAAGCATGGTCAGGGGTCAGGGGGTATAGTTCCTTCACAGCACACTGGGTAACTCTGCTTGCATCTGGGAGGGATCCAGGACGGGGCTCTGTACGTGAGCTTGTTCAGCCACCATGCTTCCAAAAACCTGATGATGTGAAGTCTTCTCCAACCCCTCCTCTTCATCCTCCACGACGGCCTCTTCTGCAGAATTGTCCGGTGAACCAGCCATTCACCATAAGCTTTCAAGGGGCTACGCAAAGGGTCAGGCAAAAAGATGCCATGCAGTACTTGAGCTGGTTTGTCTAGGGGACAGGAGCCACACAGGGGCAAAGATTCTGTCAGCTCTGCAGGGGCAGGCCCAAAGGTGGTTAACACCACGCCAGCTTGAGTCGGGAATGGTTGTATGCGACAATAGCAGCAACCTTCTCTTCGCCCTTCACCTGGGAAAGTTTACGCATGTACCATGTTTGGCACATGTCCTCAATTTGGTGTTTTTTAATCAGGTACCCAGGGCTGCAAGATCTTCTCAGGCAGACCAGAAAAGTCTGCAGCCATTTCAGGTGTTCATTCCCAGCCAGTGTTCGCCTGGCAGAAATTAAACGGGAATTCCACCTGCCCACAAACCGTCTGACTTGTGACATGCCCACCAGGTGGAACTCTACTTTGGCAATGCTGCAGTGGCTGAACAAGCAGCAGAGGGACATCAACGAGTACCTGGGTGAGTATGGCACAAGGACAGGCTCAGGGGACCTTGGCTTTTTTCCCCACGTCAGTGGCTGCTGATAAAGGATGCATGCACTGTACTGTCACCATTTGAGGAGGCGACGAGAATGGTGAGCTGGGACAATGCATGCATCAGTGACACTATCCCTCTTGTGTTCCTGCTGGAGCATACTCTGCGGAGAATTATGGATAGGGCACTTGAGGCAGAACAGCAGGAATAAGAGGAGGACTTCCTTACCTCTCAAGGCCCACTTTATGCAGAAACCACTGGGAGGGTTTTCTGTCCCCAGAAACCCAAGGAGTAGTACGTGGCTGGGAGGATGAGGTTGTGCACAATAGTGTCATCCTGTAACGGCAACCGCCGTAGTCCTTACCAGGTTCGGGAGCCTGGGCAGCCAGCCGCATCTCGGGTCCATCGCTTGCGTTGCACGGTGGAGCGCACGCTCGGCACTTCCGGTTTCGGAGGCCAGGTGTGTTCCACCTTGGAACGGGGAAGTGCGCCGATCCGTTCGGCGGCTCCTACTACTCCTCACCCCAGCATTATATAAGCTCCCAGACGAGACAGCAATGGCATTCCACTATTGAGCCAGAACGCCTGCTGTCTCCTGGGACCCTCCAAAGCCTCCAGCCTGTGCCTCCCTACCACTCACCCAGGGACCGGACTGCCAAAGGACCCCCAGCTCCTTCCACCAACTGCAATACCACAACCGCAAGTATCCTGTGCAGCTTCACACTTGTCATTCTGGATTTCCATGTAAAGTCTTACTACTTGCTGGGGAACTCATTGTTAGACTGTACTGGATTGGTGCTCTCTCTCTAACCTTTTACGCAGTAATTCCAAATTGAACGCTGGTGCTTAAGGGTAGGGCTTATGCAGGAATAACCCTCTCTGAACCATATTTCAGTTATTTTGAGGCTGTGATGCTTGAAACCCTAACTCTCAGTTAAGTTTGAGAGTGAAACCAGGGTTTCTGCCTGAGAAGCCTCCGCAGTTGCGATCCACAACCCCCCCCCAAATCACTAGCAGGTGTGACACATCCTCAGTGACCCTGAAGACTCGGAATCTCATGCCTCCTCAAACTGATGGTGCATGGACTCCCTTATCCTGCAAAGCCTGAGAAAGGACCCCAGGATTCGTGGTATCAAGGAGAGGGATCATTACTGGTTGGCAACCCTTCTTGATCCATGCTACAAGCGTAAAGTTGCAGAGCTTATCCCGAAAGAGCACAGGATGAAACAACTTGAGGACACTTTGAAGAGAAACTTGTGTAACACTTTTCCAGACACTGGTTGGTTACCAAGTCATGAAAGAGGAGCTTCTAAGGCTTCGGTTGGTCAAAGGAAGAGCGGTGGAGAAGGGGGCCACCTGACTGATGCCTTTAGAATTTTTTTCAGTCCTCAGCGCCCAGGGATGTTAACTTTAGGCACCCAACGGCAGCAGGTCCGCCATCAGGGGGGTACAGCCGATACTCATGTAAGGGACCCGGGCAGCCTGGGGGCCCACCTGGGACCCTTACATGGGTATCGGCCGCCGGTGACAGGAATGACGGAGGCAGCCGGGCACCCCACAGCGCTGGAGGAGGCCTGGCCCTAGCAGCGCTGGGCCCCAGCATTGCTGATCCAGTGGCTTCGGATGAACGCTGGGGACCCATCAGGGCCACCACTGTTCTGATCTCATACCGACCAGAAGTGACATCACATCACTTCCGGCCAGTCCGGCGGCAGAGGAGGCCAGGTGTACAGGCACCAGCAGCAGCAGGTAGGATGAGCTGGGAGGGAGATGCAGCCATGACCAGCCCACCTGAGACCCCTGCAGGGCCCATCATAGAGAGTCTCAGATGGGCTGTGCAGCATCTATGGTGGGCTCTGCAGGGTCACTCTCAGGTGGGGTCTCAGGTATGTGTGGGGTCTCAAGAGTGCAGCACGTTACAAAGCCCTGTGTCCAGCGTGTCACTAAGGCCTGAGTCCAGCAGGTCACTAAGCCCAGGGACCAGAGGGTCACTTAGCCCAGAGTCCAGCGGGTCACTAATCCCTGAGTCCACTGGGTCACTAAGCCCTGAGTCCAGCGCGTCACTAAGCCCAGAGTTCAGCGCGTCACTAAGCCCAGAGTTCAGCGCGTCACTAAGCCCAGAGTTCAGCGCGTCACTAAGCCCAGAGTTCAGCAGGTCACTAAGCCCAGAGTCCAGCGCGTCACTAAGGCCTGAGTCCAGCGCGTCACTAAGCCCAGAGTTCAGCGGGTCACTAAGCCCAGAGTCCAGCGCGTCACTAAGGCCTGAGTCCAGCGCGTCACTAAGGCCTGAGTCCATCGCCTCACTAAGGCCGGAGTCCAGCGCCTCACTAAGGCCTGAGTCCAGCGTCTCACTAAGGCCTGAGTCCAGCGCCTCACTAAGGCCTGAGTCCAGCGCATCACTAAGGACTGAGCCCAGTGCGTCACTAAGGACTGAGTCCAGCGCGTCACTAAGCCTTGAGTCCAGCAGGTCACTAAGCCCAGGTCCAGAGGGTCACTTAGCCCAGAGTCCAGCGGGTCACTAATCCCTGAGTCCAGCGCGTCACTAAGCCCAGAGTCCAGCGCGTTACTAAGCCCAGAGTCCAGCGCGTTACTAAGCCCAGAGTCCAGCGCGTTACTAAGCCCAGAGTCCAGCGCGTTACTAAGCCCAGAGTCCAGCGCGTTACTAAGCCCAGAGTCCAGCGCGTTACTAAGCCCAGAGTCCAGCGCGTTACTAAGCCCAGAGTCCAGCGCGTTACTAAGCCCAGAGTCCAGCGCGTTACTAAGCCCAGAGTCCAGCGCGTTACTAAGCCCAGAGTCCAGCGCGTTACTAAGCCCAGAGTCCAGCGCGTTACTAAGCCCAGAGTCCAGCGCGTTACTAAGCCCAGAGTCCAGCGCGTTACTAAGCCCAGAGTCCAGCGCGTTACTAAGCCCAGAGTCCAGCGCGTTACTAAGCCCAGAGTCCAGCGCGTTACTAAGCCCAGAGTCCAGCGCGTCACTAAGCCCAGAGTCCAGCGCGTCACTAAGCCCAGTGTCCAGCGCGTCACTAAGCCCTTTCTTTTGGCGGTATATAATCGGGACCCGAAGTGATTCAATCTGCATCGCTCCCGATCCCATAGAACGAGGAGGGGATCGACAAACACGGGTTCATCCATCTCCTCCCCAGCTTACCAAAAAAGCTGGTCCCGGGCCTGTAGACGGGGCAACAGAGCTCGGGAAACATGGCGAGGGTGTCGGGCAGGGGGGACCCGTTCGCCGGCCCATAGAAGTGAATCGCTTCTACTGTAAAGCCAACAGTCGACTTTACAAGTTTAAACGGAGAGCTTTTGCTGCCGGGAGTCTGTTTAACCACTTCAAGACCAGGTGTTTAGACCCCCTTCCTGGCCAGGCCATTTTTCAGTGTTCAGCGCTGCAGTACTTTGACTGACGTTTATTTACCGATCGGCACCCCATACACGCGATCTGCCGGCTCTAAAGCCGGCGGATCGCTTGTATGGTAACAGGCATCGCTGCCTGTTTTAAAAAAACGGCAACTTCCCGCTCGGGGTCGTGTCTGAGCGGACGTCTAAAGACGCCCGCTCAGATCTAGAGCGCTCCAGGCCGGCCGTTTTTCTACTACGGCCGGCCCGGAGGCAGTTAAACTGGCCCGATGCCAGCGACATACACTGTATGTTGCTGGTCATGAAGGGGTTAAAAGATTAAAGGAAAACCAGTTACCAGCATTTCTTTTTAAATGTCACTTTTAGCTGCAGCTGGTTCTATACATCGTACAGACCCAGCACTTCAGTCAGTTTAGGGGGATACCCCCCCTCCCCAGACACGATATTTAAAGGAATTTTTCATTTTTATTCTTATCCTTTTTAGTGATATAAAAATCACTGCTCCTTTAAAAACTTTTTCTATTTTTTCCCCATTGATTCCTGTCCCCTAGTGCAGTACCCGGACCCCCATACCTTTTTTATGGCCAATAACATATAAGCCCTCTTAAAGGGGACAATTGTTTCTGAAAGTTCTACCCCCATTGACTTGCATTGAGTTTTTATACAGTAGCACAGAGAACAGCCAGTATAGTTCAGGACCTTGAAAGTTCTACCCCCATTGACTTGCATTGAGTTTGAGGTCATATTCAAACTTTTTGGATGTTCTAAAGTTCAAATTCGAACCAAACTTGGGCCTGTTTGGCCCATCACTAGCCACAGATCTACATGGGCTGCTATAACAATACTTGAACTGCAACAATGAGTGTTTTACAGAGACAAGGGCAACAATAAGTATATTGCAGAGACTACGCATGCTTCATTGAGTGAATTACAGAGATGTGGGCTATATTAATGAGTGCATTGCAAACACCCATATTGCAACAATGAGTGTATTACAAATAGAAGGGAGGCAATAATAATAATTATTATTATTATACAGGATTTATATGGCGCCAACAGTTTGCGCAGCGCTTTACAATATAAGGAAGACATTACAGTTACAATACAATACAAGATGGTAAGGAGGGCCCTGCCCCTGAGGGCTTACAATCTGAAAGAGGAGGGGAATAATGGTTACATTTACAAGGACCAGCGCCATATCAATGAGTGCAGTATGAGTGCTGCATAAATTAGTGTATTACAGAGACCAGGGTGGCATTAATAAGTGCATTACAGAAACCAGGGTAACAATAATGAGTGTATTTCAGAGACTCATCAATGAATGTGTTACAGAGACCAAGGGCACCCCGTTGAGTGTATTATAGAGACCAGGCAGACATAAATGAGTGCAGTTTAGGCACTCCTTTGTTGGATCTGGCTGTGGTGTTATTCTTAACGGTTGGTTTGCTAAAGGCAAAAAGACTATTCACTTTGCAAGGGAATTTGCACATGCTATTTTCCCTAATCTTAGTAAATGTGGTGATCTTCCAACTGACAAAAATCAGCTTGGCAAAAAATACAAGCAAGGAAAATAAAACACAGTATTTATGCTTGCATATTGTGCTCTGGTAGAATTGGTAGCACAATGGTGCTTTAAGAGTGACGAGCAATATACTGTAGCACAGAGAACAGCCAGTATAGTTCAGGACCTTGAGAGAGAACTATCTCTGGACTTCTAAGGCGACAACTGGCTGCTCTTCAGTAAACCCCCTGGGAATAGGGTGAGGGATCTCTTACAGGGTTCCAGACGGTAGCTCTCACCAGCTCCTCTGCGACACTCCTCGATAAGTAGATTCCACCTCCAGCCCAGCTTCCATCAGGTTTTCTTTCAGCTGCATCTGAAGTCTCTGGGCCCTCAGCATCTGCCACTTGCTGAGGTGCATACAGATATTCAGTAGTATCTTCTGCTTCTAGGCCCCCAACACCTGCCACGTGCTGAGGCCCAAGCAAAGCATCTGTAGTATCCCAGGCCACTAGGCCCCCAGCACCTGCCACGTGCTGAGGCCCAGGCCAGGCATCTATATCACACAGGCCTCCTCCGACGGAGGGCCCCTGGGGCGGAGAGAGCTCTGGACAGTGTCCCCAAACCTTTTATCACCTGCCCTCAGCCATACCTCTGAGTCATCCTGCTCAGGGATTGGTCAGGGTCAGGTGCACAATCACAGTCTGAGGATGGATCCTCCCTCACTGTATGCTGAGTCCCCAATCCAGCAACAGGTGGAGCAATCAATCCAGCAAACTCTGGGACACCTGTAGAACCCAGAACAAAACAGCATCTATACTGATTACAGTCCAGATATTCACTAAATTTGATAGCGACATACTAGATGGCGCTACACTTTCTTGTCACACAGATTGTTGCAGGGTTTTAGTCTCTCTCTCCAAACTGGTTCCTCCAGTACATGCTCTTTGCACAAGGTTCCACACAAACACCCCTTTCCAACCCACTTGTCAGTCAATAAAGGAGTTTAAATATTCATAAAGTATAAATAGCAACAATGTTTGTAACTTTGTAATGTACTGCTATTACATGGATCTCACAACATTCCCTCCTCTCCCAATATTGCACAGGTAAAGCTGTTTTTTTGAATGTAAATGTACTAAAGTGTATTTTTATATATTTATACTAGAAACTCGGTTGTAGTTTTGTACCTATACCCAGACTAATTTATAGCTCAGGGACACCCTGCTATAGGGATTATAGGTTAGCGCTATAGATGTAGTACAAGTCTTCAACTAAACTGTGAACCTAGCTTGCACGCACAGTGGCTCCCATTTTTAAGATTTTAATTTTATCCATGAGGTGGACAGGTATTGTGATAAATAAAGGAAAAAAAAAGGCCTAAACAATTAAAATGCATGCAGTCACCACATCTAATGACTGGGGATGGATACACTTACAATTTGCATGCTAAATAAAACGGTAAAACAACACATCAAAGACAAAAAGCTTGCATTTAAAAAATAGAAGATGGAAGGGACTGCATTGGCATTCCAGAGCTACAAGGATTGCAATAAGATATACATGAAATACAGGCTGTTAAATAGATTACAAAAAGCATATCACCACAGTCTGTAAGAAGAATCCCCAAAAATTCTTCCAATATATAAATAGTAAAAAGGTAAGAAAAGAGCAGGTAGACCCAATAAAAGGCTGAGGTAATACATTATTTTTTCTCCTCTGTATACACTCAGGAAAAAGATGGGTTTAATGGAGATAATAATATGCGTAGCTCAGTGCGTAGAATACCGCAGTGGTTGACAGTATCTGGGGTTCAACAAAGACTGGAAAAACCTAATGCAAATACATCATTAGGACAAGATAACCTGCACTCTAGGTTACTTAAAGAGCTCGGCCAGGTTATAGCAACATCGATATACCAACTGACTGGCGTAAAGCTACTGTAGTACCAATATTCAAAAAAGTTTCAAGATGCCAACCTGGGAACTACAGACCAGTCAGTCTAACATCAATAGTATGGAAACTGTTTGAGGGAATGATAAAGGACTATTTAGTGGATTTTGTTCATGACCAAGCAGGGGCGTAACTAGAAATCACAGGGCCCCATAGCAAAATTTTGTATGGGGCCCCGTGATTGCTAGTCATGCCACTTGCAGAGCCCCAGCGGAGAGTGACCCTGCAGAGCCCACCATAGACTCTCTATAGTGGGCTCTGCAGGGTCTGAGATCTCTTACCTGTCAGCGCCTCTGTGGTCGCCGGGCCCCGACTCCTTTTCCGTCCCGGGCCCCGACTCCTGTTCCGTCCCCGAGCCACGCCTCCTCTGCTATCGACGGGCCCCGCCTTCTCTTACATCACTGGCCCCACCTGCTCTTAGGTCGCTGGCCAGTGATGTAAGAGGAGGGGGGCCCAGCCTCCTCCATTCCGGACACCACCCTCACATGCCGCAGCGGCTGGCTGTCGCTGACACAGCTCCGCAGCGGCTATGAGGGGAAATGCGCCGTGGACGCTGCTGAGCTGCGTCTGTGACAGCCAGCACCCCCACATGCCATAGCGACCCAGGCGGCCCTGGCCGGGCCCCCCTGTGCCCGGGCCCCATAGCGGCCGCCTGGGTCAATATGGCGATTGTTACGCCACTGTGACCGAGGTATTATAAGTGATAATCAGCAAGGAATTATGAAGGACCGTTCTTGCCACACCAACCTACTAACATTCTACAAAGAGTAGAGCTCTGGATAGAGGAAGGCAAGTGGATGTAGTGTACCTGGATTTTGCAAAAGCATTTGATATAGTACCACATAAAGGCTTGATACATAAGCTTAAATCTAAGGGGAATAAATTAAATGATGTGTACATGGATAGAGAACTGGCTACAGGAACGTCTCCAGAGAGTCTTAATAAATTACTCTTTTTCACATTGGTCAAGAGTGGCATGCCCCAGGGTTCTGTGTTGGGCCCCATACTCTTTAACCTAACCTAACTTAACCTAACAAGGACTAGAGCCCACCACCTAAAACTGGTGGAGAAAAGATTTATCCACAAAGGGCGTAGGGGATTCTTTTCAGTTAGAGCGGTTACATTTTAGAACTCTCTGCCACAAGTAGTGGTATCTTTAAAGAATATTGATTCATTCAAAAATCAATTAGATACCATCCTAAGAGACCACAACATACAGGGGTACAGGCACTCCTAAATACTAGACCACACAAAAGGACTTTTATATGCACGCACAACACATACAAAGGTTGAACTTGATGGACCTGTGTCTTTTTTCAACCTCAAATACTATGTAATTATGTAACTATGTAATTTACATTCAAAATAAGACAGTTCAATTAGAACTAGGAAAGTCATATTTTGAGGTTGTGTATCTGAGGACTAATCCCTGGACCATTATCTATATTCTTGGTTCGCAACTGGTGGGTTGTGACCTAAAAGTGGGTCGTGGGTTCAGTGGGTCGCTGCATGCCTTCCACTTTTCAAGGTGAGAGGCTCCTCAGCCTCCCCACTAGCCTCCTCCTTGCGCAGCACTGTCAGTTCTCACACTGACCAGCCATTCAAAATATGCTGCCCAGTGCCGAGTGTCGACCTGAGGTGGGGTGGGCTGGGGGTATGGCCGCGGGGGGAGCTCCATCCATACGTGCATTGCTTACAGCTCCCTCACATGTCCTGTAGAGGTGCCTGGACTGGAGTGAGGTCACATTCTGGCTCCTAGCACCTCTACAAGCATGCATGGGAGCTGTACAAGCAATGAAAATATGGATGGAGCTCCATCACAGCACAGCAGCCTACACTGGACCCCAGGTTGAGGATCTACTCGAGTTTTTGTAAGGTAGGGAGACTGGGTGTTTAAAAAAAGAAAAACATTTATTTTTTTCGGAGTGCATATGTGTGTATGAGAATGTGAGTACGTGAGATTGTGTCTCACAAGGAGAATAGGAGAAAAGGAAAGAAAAGAAATGGAAAGAAAGAAAGTATCTGTATCTTGCTACCAAGGGAGGAGGGGGAGTTCCCAGGTATCTATTCCATGGCATGCATCAAGGGGTATGAGTGGAGGAATCTAGGAGTTGCCAAGGAGACCATACCTTTTAAAACCTGTAGATGGAGTTATATAACCGAGCAGTAAGATATTCTAATGTTATAAAGGATCTCCCACCAATATGTAAATAGCAGCAAGGGCTTAAAGGAGAACTATGAGGTGAGGTGAGGTCACACGTCGGCTCAATAGATCGGGAAGTGAGCAAACACATACCGTCGCTCGCTCACTTCTCGATCCTGTCCCTGCAGAGAGCCGTGACTGTCCCCTCTCCTGTGCCATCCTCCAACTCTGACTGGCGGAACGGAGGGGGGAGGGGGCGGGAACAGCTGGCTCTGCCTCTAGATAGGCAGAGCCAGCTGTCAATCACGCAGCTGGGTGGATCTCGACAGTAATGTCGGGATCCGTTCCTGGCTGCGCTGGTCTCAGTATACTGCGAGCTGTGGCTCACGGTATACTGAGCTTTGGGTCACGGGAGGACGCTAGTTTGTGTCCTCCCGTAAACCCCAAGGAGAACTATGGGGAAAAGCACTGACCGCATAGTTCTCCTTTAAAAGAAAATTGCCTACAATGATGATAATCTCCTAAAATAACAAAATTAATATGAGTGACACTCTGATGTATATAGATAAAAGTAAAAATAGAAGAAGTAAGATGATCTAAGTTATGAAAATTATGGATCCTCCAAAGCAGATCTAAATTTTAAGGAGGAACAGGTTGCTGCCATGTTAGGGCTATTAAATGTCTTGCCGCTGTGAGGATATGATTTATAAGTTTGGAACCTGTCTTGGCTACTTGTTGAGGGGGAAGGTCCAAGAGCAGGTGAATATGGTCATCTGGTATGGTTACATCCAACAGAGGTTTAAAAGAGAACTCTGGGGTAAGTGTTTTTCCCCATAGTTCTCTTAAAGGTCATGGGAGGACATATACTAGCATCCTTCTGTGACCCAAAGCTTAGTATATCGTGAGCTACAGCTTGTGGTATACTGAGACCGCCACAGCCGAGATGGATCCCAACAATGCTGTCGAGATCCACCCAGCTGTGTGAATGACAGCTGGCTCTGCCTATCCATGGGCAGAGCCAGCTGTACCCGCCCACTCCCCGTCCGTTCCTCTAGTCAGTACTGGAGGATCAGAGTGGGGAGGGGGGAATCCCTGCGGGGGAACAGTAACTGAGAGTCACCGATCTCTGCAGAGAGATGATCAAGAAGTGAGCGAGCGGCGGTATGCGTTCACTCACTTCCTGATCTATTGAGCCGACGTGTGATAGTTTCATTGTCACATGTCGGCTTGAACTATGAGGATGAGTGATTTTCACTCACCTCATAGTTCTCCTTTAAGTAAAGATATAACGTGTATTGGGATAATCTGTGTTATTTGTGGTTATTCACTGTGTATTGGGATAATCTGTGTTATTTTTGAGTTTCATCTGGGATTAAAATAAATAAATAATTTTAAAAAATGTCTTCCATAAGTGGGAATGTAATAGACACGGGATTAGACAGTATAACATTACAGGAGGACCTGAATAAAATAGGGGAGTGGGCAACTATATGGCAGATGAGTTGTGAAAATTATGTTGAAATATGTGAAGTAATGCATTTTGGGGTTAAAAATAGGAAAGCGGAATACACATTAATGGGAACTCCACTAGGGAAGTCAGACGTGGAAAAAGATTTGGGATTCATAGTACACCACAGATTGAATAACAGCATGCAATGCCAGGCTGCGGCAAACAAAGCGAGCAGGGTACTGTCTTGTATTAAAAAGGGAATGCACTGTAGAGACAAATCTATAATTTTGCCACTTTATAGATCACTGGTTCAGCCTCATCTGGAGTATGCGGTCCAGTTTTGGTCACCAATACACTGAAAGGATGTCCTGGAGCTGGAGAGAGTCCAAAGAAGGGCAACAAAACTAATTAAGTGCCTAGAGGACTAACGCTATTAGACAAGGTTGCTAAATTTTAACTTGTTCACGCTGGAAGTGAGGCGATTAACCCCTTAAGGACCAAGGCCTTTTTTATTTTTTGTTTACATGCTATAATTACATTGTAAGCCTGAAAATTACTTAAAACCCCCTAACATTATATATTTTCTGAAAGCTAAGACCCTGTAGAATAAAACGTCGGTAGTTGCAAATTTTATGTTGCACAACATTAGTGCAACTTATTATCAAACCCCAACATTTTGTGAAAAATGCACTTAAGTTAAATTTAGTGCCCCAAAACACTATATAAAACCCTTCTTTTCTAAAATATAAAAGATGAGGTTACAATGAGTAAATAGATACCCAACATGCCCAGGTTAAAAATTGTGTGTGTCCATCAAACTGCGACAAAATTCAGTACCCTAAAAAGTCCATATACAAAGCTTTAAAAGCCTCTATAGGTCTTCAGTTTAGAGATACATGTAAATAGTGGCTCTAGAATTATTGCTCTTACACTGGCCTGTGTGGTGATACTCAACATGTGTAGCGCAATCATTGTTTTCGTACGCAGGCGCCCCCGACGTGTGTTTACATGAAGAAGCGTGTGCTCGCAGGTGACTTTAAACATTTTAAACATTATTTTTACATTTTTTATTAAATATTATTTTTAAAACTTTTTTTAACATTAGTTTAGTTGCTATCACATATGAGGGGCTTACAAGCCCCGCATGTGATAGCATATTGGTGGTGACAGGTTCTCTTTAAGGTGATACTGGGGGTCCAAAAGACCCCTAGTATTAACTTTCCACTCTAAAAAAAAGCTATTGCAGTGCAGGTCGCACTTCAATAGCTTATTGCTGGGCTTCAGGAGCCCAGCAATGACAGCTGTGGGAACAGAAGTGATGCAATACGCGTAGCACCCAGGCCCATAGAATGGGTAGGAGATCGGTCAATGGACGTTCACCACTCTCCTCCACAGATTTCCGCCAACACCCGAGATGATGGTCCTGGGCCTACAGGAGGGGCAGCAGAACCCGGGGTGGGGGGGGGGCGGCCACTTTACCGGATCGTAGAAGTGATATGGCAGCAGCTGATTCACCAGAATGGCTTCTACTGTAAAGCCAGCTACCAGCTCTACAAATCTGAACAGAGTCCCAGCAGAGCCTGTTTAACCCCTTTTAGGCCCCTTAATAGGATTATACCGTCATGGGTCGTGAAGGGGTTAAGAGCGGACATAATTTTGATGTACAAAATGTTTGGTGGTGATGGCAACATCAGCAATAAACATTTTACTGTAAACGCCCTAACAAGGACTAGAGGCCACCACCTAAAACTGGTGGAGAAAAGATTTGACCACACAGAGCGTAGGTGATTTTCAGACAGAGTGGTTAAATTCTGGAACTCTGCCACAAGCAGTGGTATCAGCAGAGAATATTGATTCATTCACAAATCAATACCTTCCTAAGAGAACGTAACATACAGGAGTACAGGGGTTTAAAAATAAGACCACACTGGGGCTCATATACACACATGCATGCACAAACACACACACACACACACACACACACAAAGGTTAAACTTGATGGGCCTGTGTCTTTTTTCAACCTCAAATTCTATGTAACTATGTAACGTTTTTCCAAAAGGGGCGTATCTTGGGACACTCCCAATAAATGTGCAATAAACTACCAGTGCATTTGCCACATCTCCAACATAGAAACGGAATGGAATGGTGAATGGTGTGTAATTATTTACCATTGGTACCAATGGTAAATCATTTTGTACAGATTTTCCTTATATAGGACCAAATCTTATCCAATTCCTCCATGTCCAATGTCTGATCCAAAGCTGCCTCCCGTTTAAGCATATATTTATGTTCAGGAAAGGGATCAGTCTGAATCGAAATAAGCCTTTAGATATCGGAAATAAGACATTTGCATGCAAGTCCATCTAAACACAGCCTCTAGAATGGGGTCAGTTTAGAGAGGGTTAAGGTAGTAGAAACAGCGTACGCATAATGTTTAATTTGAAGATATGTAAAAAGGGATAAAGCTAGTGTTATATTAATGAATTCCCTGCCCCAGAGCTAATATGAGGTATTAATTTAGACTAAGCCATAAAACATGCAAAAGACCCTTTAACAAATTCTGAAATAGATACAAAAGTAAAGAAAATTCCCATTTGTGATAAGTCAAGTTAAAAAAGGAGGGGAGGCAGCCTCTAATCATTTTAATAAGGACCTCTTTGCACTCTTCTGTGATTGTACTAGAGGCCTCAAACTCTCAAGATGCAGCATGCCAGATTTTAGTAAAAAAACTTTGGGGGGGGGGG
>NW_017307163.1:139169-156445 GCF_000935625.1 Nanorana parkeri | reverse complement strand
TCGATGGCAGATGTGCCTTAGAGCCGCTCCGCTTCTCTTCAGCACTCTCAGGGACAGTATAAGCGTCTGACTCTCTTATTAACCCCTCAGACTTCGCCTGCCAGTACCACGACACCCGCGGAAAACAGTACCACGACACCCGCGGAAATATCACCCACGGGGAGTAAATCAAAGCAACGAGGACAAACAATTAAAGAAGTCTTGAAGAGTGCTTCCTCCAAGATGGCGCCGACTCTCCGCCATACTGAAACACCAAGGAAGGCCTCCTCTACCTGCTCAGATGGTTAAGACACAGGCAGCCGAGCCAGCTCCACCTCTCCTAATAGGGATAAATCAGGGCATCGAGAATTTCTCCAAAAGATTGATCATATGCTATAAAAAGCCCTACAACATACGTCTAAACAAATAACAGACAAATTGACAAAAGAAATCGGTGACCCGGGTAATAGAAGGTCAGAACTGGAGTCCAAAATGGAAATCATCACAACAGCGCTTGACAATCATGATCGTGAGCTGGATAATCTTAGAGATGATAACCAACAACTACTGGCGAAGCTTGAGGATCTAGAAAATAGGTCTCGTCGCTCAAACAACTGTGGCATCCCTGAATCATTCCTCGATCTTAAGGCCTTCACTACAGCCTTGCTTCAGGAATTGGTTCCGTCCGTCCCACATGAACGGCTGGAATTCCAATGTATCCATCGAGCACTTACACTTCAAAGATATTCCCCCCGAGGAAAATCATTGTTAAATTTCTCTATTTCCATACTAAAGCATCTATTTTACAAAAATCTTGGAAAAAAGAATCCCTTTCTTTCCAGTGTCACAACTTCCAGATCTTTGCCAACATCGCACCCTCTACTATTTCCAAGAGACGTGAACTAAAACTAGCTCTCCAACTACTACAACAACACAGCATTTTATATATATGAGGCTTCCCCCTTTGTCCCTCGTCAACCATTGTGGCTGCCAATACCAGAATGCCACCTTGAAGACCTAGGCCTCAACACTGAAAAACACCACTCTCATCCTTCAATTCAGAATTCTCAAAGCCCTCGCCCCAAAGATCCATCTCCATTTCCAAGCTTCAAGGGACTCTTCACCACCACCGTCCCCAGAGCAACCCCGAAAGCACTCCATCTCTGGAATATCAGATTCTGACTCTATCGGGTGATGGTAATATACAGGTTCTAATATCTGTTCTTCACTATTAATCCCATAGTAGAGTCTTTTTTGCCTTTAACTTTGTGCTACTTGTTACTGATTTATTACCTTAGTGAGTCAAACCTGCTACAAAGACTATTTTTGTCTCTTGTAAGTATATATGGTTTGTATATATATGCCTCCAAGGTCCACAGTATTTGTACAGCTTACTAACATTCTACAGGCTTGGTATACTCTCCACACGTACAGCAAACATGTCAGTCATTATTATGTTCTATACTGATAGCTGTACACATACTTTCATGATCAGCACCATAGAATGTCTTATATTGCTTAGACTGCCTTTATGTTATCCAGAGTCTACCCTCCTCTTTCTTATGTTATACTCCTTTTCACACTTCAATCTATACTTTCTGTGGTGTTTTGAACCCCTCCATTGCCATATTTCCAATCATCTTGCTAGTACTCCATCCACCCTAATCATGCCCTCCAATATTAAAATACTATCACTCAATGTCAAAGGCCTTAACTCCCCACATAAAAGAAACACTGCTTTCGTCAATCCCACTCCTCTAAATCCCTTCAAGAGACCTATTTTTTTCGCTCCTCTCACCTGAAATATTTTAACCCAAATTATACTCAAATATTCATGGCCAATGACACCACTAAGCATTGTGGTGTCCTAATCGGATTTAAGAATAACATACAATTTGTTTGTCAAAAAGAAATCCCAGATCCCTACGAGCGATACCTCAACTAATAGGCACGCTATGTGACTGTGAGCTGACCATTGTCACATATTATGCACCAAACTCTAGACAGATTCCTTTCTTTAAGCATTTACTTTCCGTTATCGGATCCCACCAACAAGGTACTATTCTAGAGCATTCTGTGTGCTTCCTTCTCAATAAACACTAATAGACTGTTGTAGAGAGCAACACCCTTCTTCTAAAGCAGGGGTAGCAAACCTCTGGCCCTCCAGCTGTGGTAAAACTACAAATCCCATGATGCATCTCTCTTCGGGAGTCAGGTCTGTGGCTGTGAGAATCTTGCAATGCCTCATGGGATTTGTAGTTCCACCACAGCTGGAGGGCCGGAGGTTTGCTACCCCTGTTCTAAAGAGTATACTTTCTATTCCAACCCCCACAATTCATTCTCCAGGATCGATATTTTTTTTCATCCTATGCTACAATTCCTACTCTGATGGAATTGACTGTAATCCCATTCTCTTGGACTGATCATCAGGGAGTGACTTTGTCTATATCCTCCTTGTGGTTCGAGCACACCGATCGATCCTGGACCATGAATGACCCACTATTATCAGATGGTGGTGCACAGAAGGTTGTACATAATGCCCTTTTGGATTACATATCCTGCAAAAAAATCCAGATGTCTCCCCATTGACATTATGGGAAGCAGATAAACCTGTTTTACCGTTTGTATACGCGTAGCCTCCACCCTTAAAAAAGGTTGTAAAGCCCTGTAAAGGCTAGATGTGACCTTAACCCCTTGCTGTCTAGTCTCTCCGATAAAAGCCTCTGTAGGACTCAACATAAATTCTACCTTCAAAGTAATTAGGGATGCACCGATACCAAGTACCATACTCGGTACAAGTACATGTACAGATACTTTTCTAGCTCCAAGACTAGACTAGAGAAAAATTAAAAAGTTAGGAGGCATCTGTCATTTGTAAGGAGAACCCGGAGCTCCAGGGATTTGTACATCTCTGTTTTAATGTATGATTTTGTTTTTATGAACATATATAAAGGGATGCACTGATACCATTTTTGCAAGTACAAGTACTGATACTTGCCCAAGTACTTACAGACACAGGTACTATCACAATCAAGCGGGTTGATGGGAAATGGACTGCAGCTGCGGAACTGTTGAGTAGGCTGTATGGGATTGGGTCAGTCAGGCGACTCCCTACACACTCAGTGCGATAGACTTGACTTGAGGGAAGTTAATTTTAGTGTGAACGGGGTCTGATGGGACTGTAGCATGAAACAGCTCGGGATTCTACAGATTGATATAACTGCAGACACTACCACAGCTCCTGGGCTCACTACAGCTAACAGCAATTCCAGGCAATAGTTCAGCAGTATGGATTAATGCAATTATATATCATAGTCATGAAATGTTTCAGCAATATGAATTGATGCAGGTATCTAGCTTAGACAATATGAATTGATGCAGATATTTAGTTTAGACAGGCAATCCTCCAGCAGCTACTGATACATTTTTGTTTATTGTCATGTGACAGTTTTTCTAAAACAATATCGACTAATGATTTCAGAACAATGGTGGGGTGCCAGAGCTAGGTCCCTGCTGCAACCTCTCCAACCCTGGTAGTATCGGCACTGGTATGTGAACTGGTATCGGTGCATCCCTAAAATTAATAAACAACATACCCTTCTGGCTAGGAGACTACGCAAAATAGATCTGCATCAAAAACCTCTTCGCCTATGCCTTTCAGACAATACTTTAACAAGTAACCCGTATAAAATAATCCAATAATTTTCAAAACATCTTTCGAAACTCTACAGCTCCACAACCCCTTTTGACCCTAACAATGCCTCCAATCTACTCTCGAACCACAAATTGCCCGTGATATCTGTATATATATCTGTATCACTTGAATCTCCTATCACTTCCCCTGAAGTGCTTATGGGTATTAAATCGCTCAAAAGTAACAAAAGACCTGGCCCTGACGGCTTCACAGCTGCCTATTACAAGAAATTTTCTGAAACTCTTGCACCTCTTCTTGCTGATGTCCTCAATAACATTTGCGAGGGATCCAAGTTTAGATCTGAATCTCTTACAACTACCATTTGCATGATCACAAAACCCAATACAGATGGAACCAACTGCACCAACTATAGACCTATCTCGCTCTTAAAAATAGATATCAAATTGTCGGCCAAGATATTAGCATCAAGTCTGAACTCAATCATACCTTATCTTATTCATAGAGATCAAGTTGGCTTTATACCTCAACGTCAGGCGGGAGATAATGTCCATAGAGAATGTCCTTTAATGGAGAAAGCTACGCAAAGAAATATACCATCTATGCTCTTATCTTTGGACATGCAGAAAGCTTTTGACTCTTTGTGGGTGATTTACTAACCTAAACACACGCACGCACCAGGTGTGTGTGATTTTCACACAGCAAAACGTATTTATCAACCAAAAAGTCTCTAAAAGCATATTTCCACTAATGCCATATATGGAAAAATCATGCACATGATGCATATATAATGCTGCTTTACAGTTTAGACAAAAATGGTTAGCTCATGCATTTACATTCCTGCATTCATCAACGCAAGCAACATAACATAGAGCTAATTTACACCACATTACCTTGCAATTCATTGCAGGGCTTTGCACAACACACCTGCTGGCTGTGTACACACTACAAAGGTGTTTCGATTCCTCCCATAGATCATGCTGGGAGGGAACACACTACAGAGATGTATACACGTTCGTGGTGTGTTTAAAAGGTTAGTAAATCAACCCCTTTATCTTGGCAATACCTGTTCTTTATCTTGCACAGATAGGGTTTTGGTTCGAGGTTCTGCACTTGGATTGTTGCATTGTATTGTACTCCTACAGCCTCTGTGAAATATGCTGGCCATAGGTATACTCCCTTTACTACTGTAAACTACTACTACTTTACACAGACAAGGATGTCCGATGTCCCCTCTCCTATTTGCATTAGTGAATGAACCCTTAGCTCAAATGATCAGAGTACATCCAGATATCACAGATATCACACTTGCAGGTCACCACCACAAATTATGTCTTTTCGCAGATGGCATTTTACTTTTACTTTTTAATCCCCTCATTTCCCTCCCCAACACTATATAACTATTAAAATCATTTGGTCAATTATCAGGGCTATGTCTAAATTCAAGGTAATCCAGAATTCTTAATATTTTACTTCCCCCACAACTAGTTGAACATTTAAAATCAAACTTCCCCTTCCATTGGGAGCCTACATCCTTAAGTTATTTAGGTATCCAACTGACCCCTACCTATTCCTCCCTATATTCGGATAACTAACCTGCGTTATTCAAAAAGCTTAAAGATCTTCTACAAATCTGGCACACTTATCCCCTCTCTTGGATGGACAGGATGGCAGCAATCAAAATGACCTTCCTTCCTAAACTCCTATACCCATTTCGAGTTTTACCTGCCCCTATACCTCCATATATGTTCAGGGTGCTCCAGAGGATGGTTCTCAGTTTTATTTGGTCACATAAAAAGCCGCAGACCCCACTAAATACTATGTACCAGACTAGACTTTCAGGAGGTCTGGGGGTTCCCAACTTACAAAAATACTACTATGCGGCACAAGTTGCCACTATAGCCAAATACCACGCCACTACGGAAGTTTCCATATGGGTCTCCATAGAGGCCCTAGATTGTGACCCTTATACTATTGACAACCTCCTATTGATGCTTTCTAAAGATAGAACTACTTTTAACAACCGTATTACTCGACATTCCCTTCGCCTCTGGGATGCTTTTAAATATTCTAGCGGCTTCATCCTCATGCTGTCGTTCCTACATAATCCTGCCTTCTCCCCAGCATTTGGCTCTCCCATTAGCTTCCACAAATAGCATGAGAAGAATATTATTGGACTCCATTGTTTCTATAACGACTCTAATATTTCACCTTTTCCTGATCTGCAATTAAAATATAACCTCCCTCCCTCCTCCGAATTGTTCTGCTATCTGCAAATTAAAAGTTTCATACGTTCCCAAAGCAAGTCCAATATAAAACTACGGTCCTTCACCCGGTTTGAAATAATCTGTAAACATGACCCTCACTCCCCAGGTCTTATTTTGCTACTTTATACAGATTCCCTACTGCATGCACGTCCAACACATCATTCCCAAATGGATAGCTGGTAAAAGGATCTTAACCTCATGATTCCAGAGGAAACCTGGTCCCAGATCTGGGTCTCCACCAAATCTTGCTCTATGAGCGCCAGTGTGCTGGAAACTAATTACAAAGTGCTTTTCTGCTGGTACAAAGTCCCTATCCAAACCACTAATTTTATACCGGACTGTGAAGGTACTTGTTTTTGAGGTTGCTCTGAATAAGTCACATATATGCATATTTGGTGGACGTGCCCTATTATCTGTAATTACTGGATAAAGATTTTCAAAATGTTATCTACTGTCACGAATAGGCCTCTTATCCTGGATCCACAAATAGCCTTGTTAAACCTATAGGTATCGCTGTTACCCAATTTAAACTATTATCACATGGTCTATATGCCGCTAAATATAGCAGCATATCCAAGCTTGTTCATGGACCAAAAAAAACCATAGGTTCCATTGGAATTTTTTCAAATGAAAAACTTTCAGCCCATTTGCATGACCATATGACTAACTTTGAAAAAAATATGGGAACCTTAGGTAAAACAATTTCTCCCCCCATCCTTTGACACCCGATTACTAACTCTTTAAATAATTACATCATCCATATCCATTTACTCTTATGTTGATGGATGATTTGAACGACACTTTTTCCCTCTTTTCTCCTCTTTCCTTTTATACTTTATCTGCTTCACTTTTTTAACCGTATTTAGACTTCTCCTTTTAAAAAAATACAATGAATAATTGTTTATCATATGTAATACTCATGTATACTCTCAATCATTTCTGTATATGTGACATATCTGGCTTTATCATCGCGCCCTGATGTTTGTGTGTTAGTGTACATCATTTGTTTGTACTATTTTGTCTATATCTACAACTGTTTGTATTTGCTGTCCATAAATTCTAATAAAAAATATTGAAACAAAAAAAGAATTGTGGAATATACAGTAGGAACAAATGGATAATGCTTAGAATAATATATCTCATTTTGTTTTTTGTTTTTTTATATATATATACTGTTAAGTGGTTAACACTGTAATTGAAAATGTTAAGAAGTTACCTTGCACCTCTCTCTCTGATCCCCAATCCTCCTTAGCTACTTGTGGGTTCCCCCTTCTTGGCTCTCAGCCTCCCCCTAGCTACTGAAGCCTGGTCTTTGATCTCTGATGCAGAGCCAGCAGATCAAAAGGGTAATTTGCAAATCTTTTGGGCTGCAGACTGAGCAGACCTGCAGGGCTCTCCCCCCTGGCCCCCTTCCTCTGTCCTGTGGCTTTGCAGCCAGAAGTCTACAGATCACAATAGCCCCGCTGTGAACCTGCCAGCAGGGAGTCTACTCACTGGGCACCAAGATAGGCCAGTACACGTCTTCTGTTTCCCTCCACTTCAGCCTCCCCAGAACAAAGGACAAATGAGGGGGGTGAGGTTAGTTGCACAGCAACAGCATTTGTACTCACCCTTCCCTCCCCCCTCATGCCACTTCCTCCCAGGACCTTTTTAGGTTTTGGTGGGAAGGCTGCATGGTTGTTCTTCTCTCTGACTGGCAGACTTGATATTACTGCATCATCCTCGTACTTTGATAATAATGGATGCAGTTGGCAACATTATACCCTGCTAATAATGTGGCATCACACTTGGAACAACAGATTGCTCTTGCAAAATGGTACCAATCTATCAATGCTAAAAGGGGGGCATACTGGGGCGGGGATATAAAATGATGTAACTATAAAGTAGGGTGCTGAATATAAAAATGTAAACCAATGTTGGAATGGAGAGTTATTTTTTTTATTCATCACTATGGCGAGGCTACAAACAACTATCTGACCATTATGTGTATTTTTCTTTAACCATATGAAATACTGAGTCAGGTTTTCTGTGTGCTTGATTCTTTAAATAGTTCAAGCATGTCCTTCTTTAACAGACCCAGTGATAGATTGTACATATCAGGATCACGCTTCCATATGCCATCTGATTCTGGATGGCAGAACCCACATTTTTCTATATAAAGCATGTTATTATTAAAGTTAAGAGCCTGACTCACAGCCTATCATTTTCTACAGGATGCAAGAGGATCATTACATGCAATATCACAGAAGCTGATTTTTGTAAAATGGAAGTACAGCATACTTTCAGTTAAAAAGCTCCTTATAGATGCTAATATGTCAGCACTACATAAATACAGAAAATAAATATATGTTGTCTCTAAAGTATATGTTGTCTCTAAAGTATATGTTATTAATATTGACTGCATTTAAACCATAACTGTTATCTTTCACATTATTGGATTAATAATACTATATTTAATAAATGGCTAACAATTGTAAGCATATTGGTACAATTCCATTAGACAGTAACAATGGACAGAAAATGTTGGTCACATAGAATATGCATCAGTGAGTGTTATTCATTATAAAATTATACATTTGTCTTGTTAATTTCCTTATACAGACACTAAAACACTGAAAAGTTAAAATAATAATTCTCATACACAGGTGTTGGCCCACTGGATAACCCTTTCCAATGTCCTAAATGCTGGTCAACATACAGTTAAAATAACTCTAATTGTTTTTAAGTATAAACACAATAGCAACCAATTATAACAGCCACCAGTATTTGTAAAGTGCTTCCTTAAAGAATATTAAATGCCAATATTGAATTAAATAACTTACATTATAAACTTAAAGAAACAACTCTATTTACATTATAACACAAAAATAAAAATCTTGGAGAGTAAGGAGTCTATTTATAAATGTTTCCACATGAGATTCACATAAGACTCAAAGCTTTCATCCAGGATTCACACATTTGCTAATGACTTGCTAATGTGTCAATAGCCAAAAGTTGTTACCATCAATTGAAAACATACAGAGGATTTGTCACTGCTGGTGTCCAGAATTAAAATTGTAGTACCTTTACATCCACATATGGAAAGTAAACATTGTAAATGGCCATTAAGCATTATACAAATCAAATGCGGACACCACAATTTCTACCCACTTTCCACAAGATTAAGGGGGTTATTCAAAATATAAAAAAAATGAATAAAATTGTTAAAATAATTATAAAAATGTTAAAGAAAAAAAAACTGTGTGGGGGTCCCTCTCCCAAACCATACCAGACCCTTTAGGTCTGGTAGGAAAGTTAGGAGGGACCCCATTTAAAAGAAAAAAAAAACTTGAACTAAAACTTAAAATAAAAAAAAAAGGTTTGTGGGGTTCCCCCATAAAGTCATACCAGGTCCTTAAGGTCTGGTAGGAATTTTAAGGAGGAACCCCACCCCCAAAAATGGGGGGAAAAAGACGTGGGGTCCCCCCTAAAATACCAGACCCTTGATCCGAGCACAGGCCTGCCATACCAGGCCTCATGCCCTCGGCACTGGGAGGGTGCTTTTCCAGGGTCGCCCCTGGAAAAGAACTTTGTCATGTGCCGATGGGGACAAGGGCCTCTTTCCCACAAGCTCTGGAGCATTGGTTGTGGGGGTGTGGGCAGGGGGGGGTTATTCACATCAGATACCCCTTTAATAAAGGGGCACCCAGATGCGCCCCCCCGGTGAATGAGTAAGGGGTACTTATACCTCTACCCATTCATTAAAGGGTTAAATTAAAACTTTAAAAAAAGATGGCAGACTTTAGAAAAATCCTTTAATTGAAAAAAAAAACCAAAAGACAGGTTTTTGACAAGTCTTTTATTAAACCCCCCCCCCCCCCCAAAAAAAAAATGGATCCACTGACGTAATCCTAGGGTCAATCACGATGTTCAGCGTTGTCCACGATGACGACAACTTGACAAAATAATAACCAGTCCAAAATAAAAACTCTCTCCGCCAAATGTCATTCTGACAGATGCCGGCAACATATAAACAATTGGGCGGAGCAAGAGGTGACATCCCCGCTAGCTCCGCCCAACTGTTTACATTTGTCCGCCACCTGACAGGTCCAGGATAAATCAAAAGACATGGGCGGATTCAGCTGTGACATCACATCTGGCTCCACCCAGCTGTTTACATGTAATGACAGCTCAGTGTCCTCGAGGACGCTGGGCTGTCATTGAAGGACAACAACTGGACGGAGCCAGCAGTGAAGTAGACAGGGATTCTCGCATTCTCCTTCTAAACCTTGAGGCTGGATTCACACCAGATGTGTTGGGGCTGTGCTGGCTGCTTTTTCCAGTGCAGACCCAATGTTAGACAAGGCAATTTGCTTTATTTCAAATGGGCTCAGTTCGCAAGCTGAAAAGAAGTACTGCACTGAATTTTTCAGTGCAGTGTACCGTACACTGATCAACTGCATCACACTGCACTGTTCCCATAGAACATAGAAAGTTCTAAAAAAAAAGGAAAATGGGAATGCTCCAAGCTCACTCTCATGATAGATCAACATAAATTAGCTAACTAAACATGAGATTGTAGTCAATCACATGAGTGAGCTTGGAGCATGGGGAACAAAAGTAGCCACCCTCTATAAGGAAGGGCAGTGTTAGCACGAATTCAGAGATGATCTGTGGATCTACAGCCAAGTTACACACAAATAGGCTACATTTTGTTAATAGTTAAGGTACTTGAAGGAATTTTGAAGATTTAACTCCTCAGTATAGTGTCACTTTAATAAAAGATATAAGATAGAGGTGGCTTGTGAATGAGTCGAAGTAGAAAAGAACTGCTACTTTTTCATATCAGCAAGGTAGATGTGTTAGTTATATTTACTTATTGTTTAAGCTTCTAATTCTAAAACAACATCCTGCTTTTAACAATCTATTAACACACTACTACAAAAAGCAAATTTCTAGCAATCAAACACCTGTATACCATGATATGCTCCATTACACTCTTCTATGCATTCAAAGGGGTGAAGATTTTCGTGGTGATACACAAATAGACAAGTGGGCTGACATAAACAAATTGACAGTACTTTTATCTATTGGATACAATTAGCTTCTTCAAGGGCAAGGATTTATTTCTTTCAAAAGATTCTGATTTTGTGTATAGATTTTGGCATCTAAAGCAAACACGCTGCTTTGCTGAAAATGATTCTCACTGAAAACTCTCTTCATGAATAATATACTGCATTTTAATCAATTACTTCTTTGAAGGATTGCAATCAGTTAAGCTAATTGGGATTCTAGTCCATAGTGAAAAAATCTTGCAGCATTTATCTTGGCAATCCCAACTGATAGCAGTTAGTGGGGAAAACAAATTAATTCATTGTACATTTGATCTGAATTAAATGCAATGGAATATTTGTTAACACGTGGTTATTTTTAGAAGGGATATACGGAAATATATGAAAACTCAGTACATTCAAGCTGTGGGTGGCCTTGTTGGCACCACTTAGCTTGGCAAACTTCAATCTCAAAGTCAAAAGAAGACAGAGAACATTTTCAGC
The DNA here is from genome assembly GCF_000935625.1 of Nanorana parkeri. Lineage (NCBI taxonomy): Eukaryota > Metazoa > Chordata > Amphibia > Anura > Dicroglossidae > Nanorana > Nanorana parkeri. The sequence goes on along the minus strand of NW_017307163.1, from coordinate 145,013 downwards.
TGGACAGTGACTGCACCCAATCAGATGCAATAACTGTTCAAGTGCAGCTCCCGCAGCTGTCAGAATGCAATAGCTGCCAAGGTAGATTCCCCTATCTATACTTTTTAGCGAGGATGGGGCAGTCAAGTGATTTCTCTTGTTTAGCCCCACAGGGAGAGAGATGTTAACATGTACAGTATGGCTAGCCTTAGTATCACAGTAACAAGAGCATCATAGCCACTCAGGACACACCAAAGCTGGGGCACAATAGATTTTCATCCTTCTCTGCTAGCACTTTAGTTATAGGCACACAGACCTGATGTGGGTGAACTGTAAATACACAGTACACTAGGTGATCTGTAAGTACACATTACACTATTCAACAGACAAAATACACAAACTGTGCTGGGAAAGCACCAATGAGGACCCAATAGTGTTACCTTCTTACGGCACTTGGCACAGCTCGTAGGAGTAGAGCACTTTGAAAATTGCCAGCCATTTCCCTGCAACACCATGCGACTAATGTTGTCACTCAGCCTCCCTCGTGCTATTAACATCTCTGCATCTTTGCAGCAGGCACAGAGAAAGCATTTTCAGGTTAGGTTGTGCAATCACAAGACATGGGGTGCTGAGCGACACCATGAGTTGCATGGCGTCACTGGCAAATGGCAGTTTCCATGCTGATTGCTGGGCAGTCAGCGCATGGACAGAAATCAAACATGGTGCTATATTTGTATTAAGGTACATGTGTTATATGGCTGTTTAATGTTCATAGAGTAATTTTAGGGTGAACTTCCACTTTAGAGGCCATCGCTTCTTGAAAGTGTATTTTATTTATCCAAGTACCTGCCAATGAAGAACCTGCGTAAATGTCAATAAATAAATGATGACAGGCTTGACAAAAGGTAGGATGTCCTCAAAATGTCTCCTCTGCTGTATGCTTGCTGTCATGATCACTCTTATTGATTTAAATATGAAGACATAAAATATATATTTTAACTAAAGAAGACAGCGTGGAATATTTAATTCTATAACTTGGACAGATTCAGTGACTGGTTGCATTGGGTCACATTATGTGTGTATGTATATATGTACTTCATATGAGACTTTAGTTTTGTTATGTGGTGTGCATACCTTAACAATACAACAAAAGGGGTCAGTAGCAACAATTGTGGTTTAGCAAACTAGGTAATAAGCTACAAAAGATTAATACTAGAATGAAAATTAGAGTCAATGTGCAGGTAAAGTGAGTTTAAATCCAAACGTTTTATATCTGAACAAAGTACATCTTCAATTTTACTTCTGTCTGTCAATATCACAATTAAAAGAACATAGATGTAACAGCCTAGAAAGCCAGAAAATCTGTATTCGTCTAGCTTCCCATGTTCATATGGGAAAGATCACTGCAGCCCTAGAGACACAGACACAGAGATTGCAGGCTATGGAACTGCGGGTATGTTATTTAGAAGAGGATGCTACTGAGGCACACCGCTCCTATAAAACACAGTATCCAAACAGATGCACACACTACTGGAGAAAGTTGACGACTTAGAAAACTGCTCTCGACGTAATAACTTGAGAGTCATTGGTATCCCAGAGTCGGTCAAACCAGGGGGTGCATTCTGCTCCAAATACCAAAAATACTGGGCCAATCCGACATATGCAGTGTGGAAAGAGCACACAGACTGGGTCTGCCTAGAGATGACAACAAACCGCGGCCAGTGATAGTTCGCTACCTGGACTACCATGACCAGCAAACTATCTTTAATAGTGGAGTGTATGAACATGGGGTTATACACTCCGACGCATCTTCTGTATGTAAGATTTTTAGTACCTTTTATAGCAACCTTTACACACAGGGTGAGTGCGACAAGTCGGCAGGCACCTCCTTCCTAGACTCCCTACCCCTACCAATACTGTCACCTGAAGATCTAGCCATGCTAAATGGAGTGATATCTACCCAGGAAATCACGGAAGTCATCAAACATTCACCCCGTCCCAAGGCTCCTGTCCCTGACGGCTTCTCGGCCGAATTCTATCCATTACTATCTGATGCTGTAGCCCCCACTTTGGGAACGCTATATCAGCACATATTAACCAGTCACACTTACCCAGAGACCTTCCAAGTTGCTTACATACCTCTCATCCCGAAGAAAGGTAGAGACCTGCTTCAAGCGGGCTCCTACCGCCCCATATCCCTTCTCAATCTAGACGCCAAAATGCTCTCCAAAATCCTAGCTAATAGGTTGGCGACCGTGTTGCCGAAACTTATTTCTCCTGACCAAGTAGGCTTTGTCGCAGGCAGATCTGCGGTGGCCAACGTACGGAAATTATTCTGGCCTTGGAGGGCCGTCGCCTCTCTAAGACCTCCTTGCATCCGTTGGCATTATTAACGTTGGATGCGGAGAAGGCTTTCGATAACGTCAACTGGCGATGGCTTTCAATGGTGATGCAACACATGGGTTTTGCTGGAGTTTTCTAGAATTTCATTTCCACAATGTACTCCTCCCCTAGGGCTCGCATTCTTACATCAGCCGCTATGTCCCAGCCATTCTTTCTGCATAAAGGCACCAGACAGGGTTGTCCCCTATCCCCCCTGCTGTTCAATCTAGCCCTAGAACCCCTCTCCAGGTCATTAGCCTCGTCCCCGATTTTCACCAAGTTCCAGACCGGCCCTCATGATTTAAAACTGGCCTTATTTGCTGACGACATCGTCCTCTTACTCTCCGACCCTTCATCCCAGGTGCCCATGGTGCTTGCTCATATCGACCACTTTGGATCCTTTTCACGCTTAAAAATCAATTTTCACAAAAGCGAACGCTTCCTAACATCCCCCCATACTCCCCTAGATACAACCGCATGGCCTCCAAACGTCTCTGTCAAGGTCCAAAAGCACTCTGTAACATATCTGGGTATTCATCTTTCCAGCAAAGCCACTGCGCCTACCATTTAAATTACCACCCGCTAATCACTAAGATCACTCAGGAACTTCACTCCTGGTGTGAACTCTACCCCTTTCGGTACTGGGCAGATGTCATCTGATCAGGATGATTAGCTTTGCACAGTTACTGTACCCTATGCAAACTATTCCCGTCCTTCTCAAGCATAAAGATATCTGCACTCTACATACCGCCTTCTCCAAGTTTATTTGGAGAGGAAAATGCCCACGAATAGCCCTGCGGAAACTCCAACTCCCCTCAAAATCGATGGGGGCAAATATCCCAGATATCAGGTTGTATAACTTAGCAAGCCTGTTTAGACATGTTAGAGATTGGATCCATGGTACTTCATACTTCACTAACTCCAATTTAGAACGGAGCTTGGGGTGTCACTGGTCTCTATTGGGCATTTTACATACGCCTTTCAGAACCTTACCTCCGGCCATAAAAAACAACGTTCTCCTTAGAGACACTATTATTACATGGAGGTAGTGTCCCCCCTCATGCCCATTACATCCTCACCGGCCTTCCCCCAGGGAAGGGAATCCACAGCTTTTGCTGATTGGCAAACCAAAGGCATCTCCCACATACAGGAGATGCTGGATGCCCAAGGCCACTGCAAACAATTTTGAGAATTGCAGACTGCACATCACATATCTCCTAACCACTTCCTACAATACGCACAAATTTCACGATTCATCAACACAAACCTTCCATATCCTCGGGTAATACTTATCCCTCCTCCTCTCCAGAGACTCCTCTCCTCGCCTTCACAGAAAATGCCGCTCTCTCACATAGTTCAGTAGTAGTTCCCCTCACACATTCTCGATCCTTCTCTCCACAGGTAACCAAATGGGCTGCCCTCCTTCAGGTCTCGCTGGAAGATGCAGACCAAATGCTGCTCCAGAGGTGGCTTAACCTTAGGAAGGCATCACCAGCAAATCCTGGAGGGAAACCCAGTTCAAATTAATTCATAGGGCGTATTACGCCTTTAATATCCCTCCCCAAACTGGCTGACGTCCTGCCCCAAATGCCAGGCTGCTTCACCAGATCTGGATCACCTAATATGGCTATGCCCCCTCATCCAAACATTTTGGACCATAGTTCTCTCCTACATGAACTCCATCTCGGGCTTCCACAGACTCCTACAACCGGCATTATGTCTATTTCACGTAGCCATCCTGACAGCCACAACTGCTCATCAGGATCCTTCTAGATGGGAACACATATGTATGATTGCGGCAAAAAAAGCGATACTGACAAACTGGTTAACTCCAGCTCTCCCCACACTAAAGTCGCTGAAAGACCTCCTGCACAAACTGCTGTCACTAGACCAATTAGACGCCCAGCTAAATCAACCCCTTACTGCTGGCTTCTTCGCCACTTGGTCCCCCTTCCTCCTGGCCGAACTTCCCCCAGGATGACTAAAAGAGGTAATGACAATGTTTCAGTACACTACATGGTTATCTCACCTCGAAGCTAGCTGGATCTTTGGGTGCATTAGATGTCCTTTAGCGTTCCACTAACTGACTCCTGCTACTACTACTAGTCCTGAATAACTTACTAATTTCAAGGTCCATGTCCATAATATGTCATATTTTATGTCATCTATGGCCCTTCCCAAGAGTCCCATGGATTGATTGAGGCGTTGCTGTGCGATTTAATGTTACTTCATGTTGGTTATCACTTTGATACAACTGCATTTATTCTTTTCTTGATTGTTCTGTATGTCTTGGAAAATATTTCAATAAAAGATTACATGCTAAAAAAAAATAAACTGTACATTTGATAACAGTATACATGTTTAAGCTTTAAAAATAATTTTGATCCTGCTGAAAATTAGAAACGCTGACTTATTTAAAATTATTTCAAGTGGTTTGGTTTGGAGAAATCTTGATACTGGTGGATTAGTGGTGTGAAAATGTAGGATGCTGATATTGGCTGATGTAGATATAATTGTCCCCTCTAGCTAAGAGACCAGGAATAAAAGCAAGCTGTGTAGTGGTTCTGTGTGTAGCATATGAACCAAGATCTACTGAATATAATTATGAAATGTGCATAATGGATGATTTCAAGCCCTGTATTCAGGTTACAATTTTAAACTAACTTTTGTGTTTTCCTGTGTAATCCTTCTATTTTTTTGTGCATTGGGAATGTTATCTGTATACACCATGTATTTACATTAGATATGTGACCGTGTAAACCACTAGAGGGAAGCAGTAGGTTAATTTCAAACAAAAATTATGTCAGTATGACCAGCAATACAGTTTAGATGATCATGGTTGATTGTTGTATCAGCTGTTTAAGGGAAAATGCTTTTATTTACATACCATACAGTCATTATTAAGGAATGCTGCATAGATAATTGAAGGCAGCAAGATCTGAAGGGGAATTGTCTGCAAAAGAAGAACCTCAGATATTAGATCTATCTATCTATCTATCTATCTATCTATCTATCTATCTATCTATCTATCTATCTATCTATCTATCTATGTATCTATCTATCTATCTATCTATCTATCATTTTTTTCTGGGATTTTGCCATTACTGCTAGAGAAAGAACTAGAAAATGGAAGGAAAACTGAATAAAACTGCAAGTGCTTTTTTAACAAATTATGAAAAATTGATTTAAGTGAACTGGAACTTTGCAGCTATTAGGCAGAGTAACAGATTTGCTTAACAGGTGAGACCATAAACCGGAATATTGTTTTTATGATTTAGGCATGAATATCCCAGTATCACGTGCACATTTTATTTTATTAACTTTTACGTTTGCATGATTGCAGAATGAAAAAATAGTAAGCTGAAACTTAGGCTGGCCAAACACCATTTGTTTTTTCCTCATTCAGCCCCATGTAGTTAACAAGAAAATATACTTGGCTCTAACATCCATGCTAAATTATAGACACATTTATTTGACAATTGA